>NW_028122365.1:0-75399 GCF_965194805.1 Balaenoptera borealis | reverse complement strand
AAAGAGCGTGAGTAAAACTTAACTCTTCATACTCTCTTCTTGAAACATTTGCCTGTTTTGAATTTTTTTGTCCATTCCCTACTTCAGCACAATTTTTTAGGGCAGGTGTCCTTTACAGCCCTGAGTCCTTGGGAATGTTAAGTGACCATTAGCTGTGAGTTTAAAGCTGCTCCTGCAGGGAAAGGTCAGAAGGTGGCAGCATTTCTCCTTTACCAAATTTGGTTACTGGGGAAACAGAGCCTTAATGGAAGTGGTGTTCTAGGTTGTAAATTAGAATGGAATGTGCCAGGAAAAAGCCCTGTAAGTTTATGTCTCATTACTTCTTGTTCATATTTGTAATTTACTTTTGATTTTTTATCCCAGCAAATTTGATTACAATGGTTTGTTTGTTCTAGGTGTGCAAGATGTGGTTCTTTCACACATATACGTGTATCTATTCTTCCTCGCGTCCTTTTTCCATGTAGGTTATGACACAATGTTGAGTAGTCTCTCTCCTGGTCTTCCGTACGTCTTTGGTGATTATATATTTCACATGGTTTGTATATCTCTGTTAACCCCAATATGGTAATGTAGCCAATCCTCATCCCTTTCTATTTGGTGAACCATAAGTTTTTTAATGAATCTGTGGTTGCCTTTCTCTGTGGAAATATCTTCATTGGTATCAATTTTTAAGTAACTCCTAAAAGTGATATGATAGGATATGTGTCTTTTGCTTTCTCACTTACTACACGTGGCGTGATTACGTCTAGACTCATCTATGGTGCTGCAAATGGCATTGTTTCACTTTTTTCACTAGCGAATATTCCATCTGTACATGGAGGAGTTCTTCTTTGTCCACCCATCTGTTGGTGGACTTTTTGGTTACTTCCATATCTTGGCTATTGTAATACTGTGCCATGCAGATTTGCCTGCCTGTGTCTTTGCAATTCTCTCTTCTTAGATTTTAGGTCGAGGAGTGGGCCTGCTGGATCATATGGTAGCTCAACGTTGACCTTTTTAAGGCACATCCGTTCTGTTCTCATTCGTGGCCCTTTCCAACTTACGTCCCACTCGAAGTTGAGGGTGTGCATTTCTCCACAACACCTTCAGCATTTATTGTTTGTAGTTTTCTTGCTGATGGTTATTCTGACAAGTGTGAGCTGATACCTCTCTGTGGTTGAAATCGCACGTGCCTCATAATCCGTTGAAATTGAGCTTTAAGGCATGTCCTTTGTATTTTGCAAGCTGTGATTACCCCTTAGTTCTTCAAAGTGTTCTCTTAAAGTATGTGTCACATTTTGAAATGTTTTGGCCATTACCTCCCTCAAGACATTTTGAGGGCAGGTTTCATTTACAGTTCTGCAGTACTTGTTCCTATGAAATGACCATTAGCACAGCCTTTAAAGCTGCTTTTGCAGGTAACTGCCAGAGGGTGGCAGCCTTTCTATGTTCCCCACCCTGGTACCTAGGGAAAAGCCCTTGCGGCCTGTGGTGTTTCTCGGTTATAAATTAGAGTGGAGTGTGCCCAGACAAACCCACACAAGCTGATGTCTCCTTACTTTTGTTGGTTTTTTAAATTTACTTTTTATTTTTTATTGGAGTAATTTTCCACTGTGTACGTGGACCACTTCTACTTTGTGCATTCCTCGGTTGATGGACATTTTCATTGCTTCCAAGTGTTGGCTATGGTAAATATTGTTGGAGTGCAGGATTGCCAGCCTGTGACTTTTTAATTCTCATTTTCTCAGGTGATAGGCCCAGCAGTGGTTGGGATTGATTGACTGGTAGCACCGTGTTACCCTTTTCAAAGCACCTTCTTTGTGTTTTCATTAGTGGCTCTTACCACGTCCCCCTTAGAATCGAGGGTACGCATTTCTCCACAATCGCTTCAGCATTTATTGTTTGCAGCATTTATGCTAACGGCCCTTCTGGCTGCTGTGAGCTGATAGGTGTTTGTAATTTGGGTTTGCATGTCTTTGAAAATTCGTAAAACTCATCATTTTTCTCTGCCGTTTTCTTTTCTGTTAAAAAAAGGAAACAATTGGGAGTACAATATAACTCTTGCAATTGTCTTCTTGGAAGGTTGCCCTCTTTTGAATTTTTTGGTCGATTTTCCACCCCAGAATTTTTTTAGAGAGCAGGTGTCATTTACCGAACTGCAAGTTTGGTGACTATTTAGTGACCTTTGGCAATGGATTTAAAGCTGCTGTTGTGGGAAGTGGCCTCAAGGAGGCAGCATTTCTCCATTCCCAAATCTGGGTACGAGGGCAGCAGAGTCTTTCTGGAAGTCGTGTTCCTAGGTTGTAAATTACATTGGAATGTGCATGGAGAAACCCCCATAAGATTATGTCTCATTATTTCTTCTTGGTTTTAAATTTTTTTTTTAATTGGGGTAAAGCTTAGAATATTGTTTCTCCTAGGTGTACACGATCTGGTTCATTTGTACATTATATATGTCTATTCAAGTACAGATCCTCTTCCCATGTAAAATGTTACTGAGGGTTCCGCAGACCTCCCTTGCTATATGGTCGGTCTTTTTGATATATGTATATAATATGTGTTTGTATACATATAGTAACACTAATCTTAATGTATCCATTCCCCCCACCTTTCCTTTTAGATGAGCATAGTTTGTTTTCTAAGTCTGTGGGTGTCTTTCTCTGTGGAAATACGTTCATTTGTGTCAGTTATTAGATAACGCCTATAAGTGGTATCATAGAATATAGGTCTTTTGCTTTCCGACTTACCTCATGTTTCGTGATTATCTCCAGACTCATTTGTGGTGCCTCAGAGAGCAATGGTTCATTGTCTTCCATGGCTAATATTCCATTGTGTACATGGACCACTTCTTCTTTATCCATTCACCTCTTGTTGGACATTTTGATTGCTTCACTTTCTTGGCTATTGTGAATAAGGCTGCACTGCAGCTTTTGCGGCCTGTGTCTTCTCGATTCTTGTCTTCTCAGGTGAGAGGTCCAATGGTGCGCCTGCTGGATTGAATGGTACCTCCATTTTTACTTTTAAACACAGCTCCTTTCTGTTCTCATTATTGGCTGTTACCCCTTTACGTCTCACCAGCAGGTAGAGGGTACACAGTTCCCTAAAACCCCTTCAGCATTTATTGTCTGTAGACTTTTTGCTGCTGGTCAGTCGACTGGTGTAAGTTGAAACTTTTTGTAGATTAGATTGCATGGGTCTAACACTCCCTGAGGTTGAGCTTTTATCCATTTTCCTTTTTTTTTTAAAAGAGCGTGAGTAAAACTTAACTCTTCATACTCTCTTCTTGAAACATTTGCCTGTTTTGAATTTTTTTGTCCATTCCCTACTTCAGCACAATTTTTTAGGGCAGGTGTCCTTTACAGCCCTGAGTCCTTGGGAATGTTAAGTGACCATTAGCTGTGAGTTTAAAGCTGCTCCTGCAGGGAAAGGTCAGAAGGTGGCAGCATTTCTCCTTTACCAAATTTGGTTACTGGGGAAACAGAGCCTTAATGGAAGTGGTGTTCTAGGTTGTAAATTAGAATGGAATGTGCCAGGAAAAAGCCCTGTAAGTTTATGTCTCATTACTTCTTGTTCATATTTGTAATTTACTTTTGATTTTTTATCCCAGCAAATTTGATTACAATGGTTTGTTTGTTCTAGGTGTGCAAGATGTGGTTCTTTCACACATATACGTGTATCTATTCTTCCTCGCGTCCTTTTTCCATGTAGGTTATGACACAATGTTGAGTAGTCTCTCTCCTGGTCTTCCGTACGTCTTTGGTGATTATATATTTCACATGGTTTGTATATCTCTGTTAACCCCAATATGGTAATGTAGCCAATCCTCATCCCTTTCTATTTGGTGAACCATAAGTTTTTTAATGAATCTCTGGTTGCCTTTCTCTGTGGAAATATCTTCATTGGTATCAATTTTTAAGTAACTCCTAAAAGTGATATGATAGGATATGTGTCTTTTGCTTTCTCACTTACTACACGTGGCGTGATTACGTCTAGACTCATCTATGGTGCTGCAAATGGCATTGTTTCACTTTTTTCACTAGCGAATATTCCATCTGTACATGGAGGAGTTCTTCTTTGTCCACCCATCTGTTGGTGGACTTTTTGGTTACTTCCATATCTTGGCTATTGTAATACTGTGCCATGCAGATTTGCCTGCCTGTGTCTTTGCAATTCTCTCTTCTTAGATTTTAGGTCGAGGAGTGGGCCTGCTGGATCATATGGTAGCTCAACGTTGACCTTTTTAAGGCACATCCGTTCTGTTCTCATTCGTGGCCCTTTCCAACTTACGTCCCACTCGAAGTTGAGGGTGTGCATTTCTCCACAACACCTTCAGCATTTATTGTTTGTAGTTTTCTTGCTGATGGTTATTCTGACAAGTGTGAGCTGATACCTCTCTGTGGTTGAAATCGCACGTGCCTCATAATCCGTTGAAATTGAGCTTTAAGGCATGTCCTTTGTATTTTGCAAGCTGTGATTACCCCTTAGTTCTTCAAAGTGTTCTCTTAAAGTATGTGTCACATTTTGAAATGTTTTGGCCATTACCTCCCTCAAGACATTTTGAGGGCAGGTTTCATTTACAGTTCTGCAGTACTTGTTCCTATGAAATGACCATTAGCACAGCCTTTAAAGCTGCTTTTGCAGGTAACTGCCAGAGGGTGGCAGCCTTTCTATGTTCCCCACCCTGGTACCTAGGGAAAAGCCCTTGCGGCCTGTGGTGTTTCTCGGTTATAAATTAGAGTGGAGTGTGCCCAGACAAACCCACACAAGCTGATGTCTCCTTACTTTTGTTGGTTTTTTAAATTTACTTTTTATTTTTTATTGGAGTAATTTTCCACTGTGTACGTGGACCACTTCTACTTTGTGCATTCCTCGGTTGATGGACATTTTCATTGCTTCCAAGTGTTGGCTATGGTAAATATTGTTGGAGTGCAGGATTGCCAGCCTGTGACTTTTTAATTCTCATTTTCTCAGGTGATAGGCCCAGCAGTGGTTGGGATTGATTGACTGGTAGCACCGTGTTACCCTTTTCAAAGCACCTTCTTTGTGTTTTCATTAGTGGCTCTTACCACGTCCCCCTTAGAATCGAGGGTACGCATTTCTCCACAATCGCTTCAGCATTTATTGTTTGCAGCATTTATGCTAACGGCCCTTCTGGCTGCTGTGAGCTGATAGGTGTTTGTAATTTGGGTTTGCATGTCTTTGAAAATTCGTAAAACTCATCATTTTTCTCTGCCGTTTTCTTTTCTGTTAAAAAAAAGGAAACATTCGGGAGTACAATATAACTCTTGCAATTGTCTTCTTGGAAGGTTGCCCTCTTTTGAATTTTTTGGTCGATTTTCCACCCCAGAATTTTTTTAGAGAGCAGGTGTCATTTACCGAACTGCAAGTTTGGTGACTATTTAGTGACCTTTGGCAATGGATTTAAAGCTGCTGTTGTGGGAAGTGGCCTCAAGGAGGCAGCATTTCTCCATTCCCAAATCTGGGTACGAGGGCAGCAGAGTCTTTCTGGAAGTCGTGTTCCTAGGTTGTAAATTACATTGGAATGTGCATGGAGAAACCCCCATAAGATTATGTCTCATTATTTCTTCTTGGTTTTAAAATTTTTTTTTAATTGGGGTAAAGCTTAGAATATTGTTTCTCCTAGGTGTACACGATCTGGTTCATTTGTACATTATATATGTCTATTCAAGTACAGATCCTCTTCCCATGTAAAATGTTACTGAGGGTTCCGCAGACCTCCCTTGCTATATGGTCGGTCTTTTTGATATATGTATATAATATGTGTTTGTATACATATAGTAACACTAATCTTAATTTATCCATTCCCCCCACCTTTCCTTTTAGATGAGCATAGTTTGTTTTCTAAGTCTGTGGGTGTCTTTCTCTGTGGAAATACGTTCATTTGTGTCAGTTATTAGATAACGCCTATAAGTGATATCATAGAATATAGGTCTTTTGCTTTCCGACTTACCTCATGTTTCGTGATTATCTCCAGACTCATTTGTGGTGCCTCAGAGAGCAATGGTTCATTGTCTTCCATGGCTAATATTCCATTGTGTACATGGACCACTTCTTCTTTATCCATTCACCTCTTGTTGGACATTTTGATTGCTTCACTTTCTTGGCTATTGTGAATAAGGCTGCACTGCAGCTTTTGCGGCCTGTGTCTTCTCGATTCTTGTCTTCTCAGGTGAGAGGTCCAATGGTGCGCCTGCTGGATTGAATGGTACCTCCATTTTTACTTTTAAACACAGCTCCTTTCTGTTCTCATTATTGGCTGTTACCCCTTTACGTCTCACCAGCAGGTAGAGGGTACACAGTTCCCTAAAACCCCTTCAGCATTTATTGTCTGTAGACTTTTTGCTGCTGGTCAGTCGACTGGTGTAAGTTGAAACTTTTTGTAGATTAGATTGCATGGGTCTAACACTCCCTGAGGTTGAGCTTTTATCCATTTTCCTTTTTTTTTTAAAAGAGCGTGAGTAAAACTTAACTCTTCATACTCTCTTCTTGAAACCTTTGCCTGTTTTGAATTTTTTTGTCCATTCCCTACTTCAGCACAATTTTTTAGGGCAGGTGTCCTTTACAGCCCTGAGTCCTTGGGAATGTTAAGTGACCATTAGCTGTGAGTTTAAAGCTGCTCCTGCAGGGAAAGGTCAGAAGGTGGCAGCATTTCTCCTTTACCAAATTTGGTTACTGGGGAAACAGAGCCTTAATGGAAGTGGTGTTCTAGGTTGTAAATTAGAATGGAATGTGCCAGGAAAAAGCCCTGTAAGTTTATGTCTCATTACTTCTTGTTCATATTTGTAATTTACTTTTGATTTTTTATCCCAGCAAATTTGATTACAATGGTTTGTTTGTTCTAGGTGTGCAAGATGTGGTTCTTTCACACATATACGTGTATCTATTCTTCCTCGCGTCCTTTTTCCATGTAGGTTATGACACAATGTTGAGTAGTCTCTCTCCTGGTCTTCCGTACGTCTTTGGTGATTATATATTTCACATGGTTTGTATATCTCTGTTAACCCCAATATGGTAATGTAGCCAATCCTCATCCCTTTCTATTTGGTGAACCATAAGTTTTTTAATGAATCTGTGGTTGCCTTTCTCTGTGGAAATATCTTCATTGGTATCAATTTTTAAGTAACTCCTAAAAGTGATATGATAGGATATGTGTCTTTTGCTTTCTCACTTACTACACGTGGCGTGATTACGTCTAGACTCATCTATGGTGCTGCAAATGGCATTGTTTCACTTTTTTCACTAGCGAATATTCCATCTGTACATGGAGGAGTTCTTCTTTGTCCACCCATCTGTTGGTGGACTTTTTGGTTACTTCCATATCTTGGCTATTGTAATACTGTGCCATGCAGATTTGCCTGCCTGTGTCTTTGCAATTCTCTCTTCTTAGATTTTAGGTCGAGGAGTGGGCCTGCTGGATCATATGGTAGCTCAACGTTGACCTTTTTAAGGCACATCCGTTCTGTTCTCATTCGTGGCCCTTTCCAACTTACGTCCCACTCGAAGTTGAGGGTGTGCATTTCTCCACAACACCTTCAGCATTTATTGTTTGTAGTTTTCTTGCTGATGGTTATTCTGACAAGTGTGAGCTGATACCTCTCTGTGGTTGAAATCGCACGTGCCTCATAATCCGTTGAAATTGAGCTTTAAGGCATGTCCTTTGTATTTTGCAAGCTGTGATTACCCCTTAGTTCTTCAAAGTGTTCTCTTAAAGTATGTGTCACATTTTGAAATGTTTTGGCCATTACCTCCCTCAAGACATTTTGAGGGCAGGTTTCATTTACAGTTCTGCAGTACTTGTTCCTATGAAATGACCATTAGCACAGCCTTTAAAGCTGCTTTTGCAGGTAACTGCCAGAGGGTGGCAGCCTTTCTATGTTCCCCACCCTGGTACCTAGGGAAAAGCCCTTGCGGCCTGTGGTGTTTCTCGGTTATAAATTAGAGTGGAGTGTGCCCAGACAAACCCACACAAGCTGATGTCTCCTTACTTTTGTTGGTTTTTTAAATTTACTTTTTATTTTTTATTGGAGTAATTTTCCACTGTGTACGTGGACCACTTCTACTTTGTGCATTCCTCGGTTGATGGACATTTTCATTGCTTCCAAGTGTTGGCTATGGTAAATATTGTTGGAGTGCAGGATTGCCAGCCTGTGACTTTTTAATTCTCATTTTCTCAGGTGATAGGCCCAGCAGTGGTTGGGATTGATTGACTGGTAGCACCGTGTTACCCTTTTCAAAGCACCTTCTTTGTGTTTTCATTAGTGGCTCTTACCACGTCCCCCTTAGAATCGAGGGTACGCATTTCTCCACAATCGCTTCAGCATTTATTGTTTGCAGCATTTATGCTAACGGCCCTTCTGGCTGCTGTGAGCTGATAGGTGTTTGTAATTTGGGTTTGCATGTCTTTGAAAATTCGTAAAACTCATCATTTTTCTCTGCCGTTTTCTTTTCTGTTAAAAAAAAGGAAACATTCGGGAGTACAATATAACTCTTGCAATTGTCTTCTTGGAAGGTTGCCCTCTTTTGAATTTTTTGGTCGATTTTCCACCCCAGAATTTTTTTAGAGAGCAGGTGTCATTTACCGAACTGCAAGTTTGGTGACTATTTAGTGACCTTTGGCAATGGATTTAAAGCTGCTGTTGTGGGAAGTGGCCTCAAGGAGGCAGCATTTCTCCATTCCCAAATCTGGGTACGAGGGCAGCAGAGTCTTTCTGGAAGTCGTGTTCCTAGGTTGTAAATTACATTGGAATGTGCATGGAGAAACCCCCATAAGATTATGTCTCATTATTTCTTCTTGGTTTTAAAATTTTTTTTTAATTGGGGTAAAGCTTAGAATATTGTTTCTCCTAGGTGTACACGATCTGGTTCATTTGTACATTATATATGTCTATTCAAGTACAGATCCTCTTCCCATGTAAAATGTTACTGAGGGTTCCGCAGACCTCCCTTGCTATATGGTCGGTCTTTTTGATATATGTATATAATATGTGTTTGTATACATATAGTAACACTAATCTTAATTTATCCATTCCCCCCACCTTTCCTTTTAGATGAGCATAGTTTGTTTTCTAAGTCTGTGGGTGTCTTTCTCTGTGGAAATACGTTCATTTGTGTCAGTTATTAGATAACACCTATAAGTGATATCATAGAATATAGGTCTTTTGCTTTCCGACTTACCTCATGTTTCGTGATTATCTCCAGACTCATTTGTGGTGCCTCAGAGAGCAATGGTTCATTGTCTTCCATGGCTAATATTCCATTGTGTACATGGACCACTTCTTCTTTATCCATTCACCTCTTGTTGGACATTTTGATTGCTTCACTTTCTTGGCTATTGTGAATAAGGCTGCACTGCAGCTTTTGCGGCCTGTGTCTTCTCGATTCTTGTCTTCTCAGGTGAGAGGTCCAATGGTGCGCCTGCTGGATTGAATGGTACCTCCATTTTTACTTTTAAACACAGCTCCTTTCTGTTCTCATTATTGGCTGTTACCCCTTTACGTCTCACCAGCAGGTAGAGGGTACACAGTTCCCTAAAACCCCTTCAGCATTTATTGTCTGTAGACTTTTTGCTGCTGGTCAGTCGACTGGTGTAAGTTGAAACTTTTTGTAGATTAGATTGCATGGGTCTAACACTCCCTGAGGTTGAGCTTTTATCCATTTTCCTTTTTTTTTTAAAAGAGCGTGAGTAAAACTTAACTCTTCATACTCTCTTCTTGAAACATTTGCCTGTTTTGAATTTTTTTGTCCATTCCCTACTTCAGCACAATTTTTTAGGGCAGGTGTCCTTTACAGCCCTGTAATGTTAAGTGACCATTAGCTGTGAGTTTAAAGCTGCTCCTGCAGGGAAAGGTCAGAAGGTGGCAGCATTTCTCCTTTACCAAATTTGGTTACTGGGGAAACAGAGCCTTAATGGAAGTGGTGTTCTAGGTTGTAAATTAGAATGGAATGTGCCAGGAAAAAGCCCTGTAAGTTTATGTCTCATTACTTCTTGTTCATATTTGTAATTTACTTTTGATTTTTTATCCCAGCAAATTTGATTACAATGGTTTGTTTGTTCTAGGTGTGCAAGATGTGGTTCTTTCCCACATATACGTGTATCTATTCTTCCTCGCGTCCTTTTTCCATGTAGGTTATGACACAATGTTGAGTAGTCTCTCTCCTGGTCTTCCGTACGTCTTTGGTGATTATATATTTCACATGGTTTGTATATCTCTGTTAACCCCAATATGGTAATGTAGCCAATCCTCATCCCTTTCTATTGGTGAACCATAAGTTTTTTAATGAATCTCTGGTTGCCTTTCTCTGTGGAAATATCTTCATTGGTATCAATTTTTAAGTAACTCCTAAAAGTGATATGATAGGATATGTGTCTTTTGCTTTCTCACTTACTACACGTGGCGTGATTACGTCTAGACTCATCTATGGTGCTGCAAATGGCATTGTTTCACTTTTTTCACTAGCGAATATTCCATCTGTACATGGAGGAGTTCTTCTTTGTCCACCCATCTGTTGGTGGACTTTTTGGTTACTTCCATATCTTGGCTATTGTAATACTGTGCCATGCAGATTTGCCTGCCTGTGTCTTTGCAATTCTCTCTTCTTAGATTTTAGGTCGAGGAGTGGGCCTGCTGGATCATATGGTAGCTCAACGTTGACCTTTTTAAGGCACATCCGTTCTGTTCTCATTCGTGGCGGTTTCCAAGTTACGTCCCACTCGAAGTTGAGGGTGTGCATTTCTCCACAACACCTTCAGCATTTATTGTTTGTAGTTTTCTTGCTGATGGTTATTCTGACAAGTGTGAGCTGATACCTCTCTGTGGTTGAAATCGCACGTGCCTCATAATCCATTGAAATTGAGCTTTAAGGCATGTCCTTTGTATTTTGCAAGCTGTGATTACCCCTTAGTTCTTCAAAGTGTTCTCTTAAAGTATGTGTCACATTTTGAAATGTTTTGGCCATTACCTCCCTCAAGACATTTTGAGGGCAGGTTTCATTTACAGTTCTGCAGTACTTGTTCCTATGAAATGACCATTAGCACAGCCTTTAAAGCTGCTTTTGCAGGTAACTGCCAGAGGGTGGCAGCCTTTCTATGTTCCCCACCCTGGTACCTAGGGAAAAGCCCTTGCGGCCTGTGGTGTTTCTCGGTTATAAATTAGAGTGGAGTGTGCCCAGACAAACCCACACAAGCTGATGTCTCCTTACTTTTGTTGTTTTTTTTTAAATTTACTTTTTATTTTTTATTGGAGTAATTTTCAACTGTGTACGTGGACCACTTCTACTTTGTGCATTCCTCAGTTGATGGACATTTTCATTGCTTCCAAGTGTTGGCTATGGTAAATATTGTTGGAGTGCAGGATTGCCAGCCTGTGACTTTTTAATTCTCATTTTCTCAGGTGATAGGCCCAGCAGTGGTTGGGATTGATTGACTGGTAGCACCGTGTTACCCTTTTCAAAGCACCTTCTTTGTGTTTTCATTAGTGGCTCTTACCACGTCCCCCTTAGAATCGAGGGTACGCATTTCTCCACAATCGCTTCAGCATTTATTGTTTGCAGCATTTATGCTAACGGCCCTTCTGGCTGCTGTGAGCTGATAGGTGTTTGTAATTTGGGTTTGCATGTCTTTGAAAATTCGTAAAACTCATCATTTTTCTCTGCCGTTTTCTTTTCTGTTAAAAAAAGGAAACAATTGGGAGTACAATATAACTCTTGCAATTGTCTTCTTGGAAGGTTGCCCTCTTTTGAATTTTTTGGTCGATTTTCCACCCCAGAATTTTTTTAGAGAGCAGGTGTCATTTACCGAACTGCAAGTTTGGTGACTATTTAGTGACCTTTGGCAATGGATTTAAAGCTGCTGTTGTGGGAAGTGGCCTCAAGGAGGCAGCATTTCTCCATTCCCAAATCTGGGTACGAGGGCAGCAGAGTCTTTCTGGAAGTCGTGTTCCTAGGTTGTAAATTACATTGGAATGTGCATGGAGAAACCCCCATAAGATTATGTCTCATTATTTCTTCTTGGTTTTAAAATTTTTTTTAATTGGGGTAAAGCTTAGAATATTGTTTCTCCTAGGTGTACACGATCTGGTTCATTTGTACATTATATATGTCTATTCAAGTACAGATCCTCTTCCCATGTAAAATGTTACTGAGGGTTCCGCAGACCTCCCTTGCTATATGGTCGGTCTTTTTGATATATGTATATAATATGTGTTTGTATACATATAGTAACACTAATCTTAATTTATCCATTCCCCCCACCTTTCCTTTTAGATGAGCATAGTTTGTTTTCTAAGTCTGTGGGTGTCTTTCTCTGTGGAAATACGTTCATTTGTGTCAGTTATTAGATAACGCCTATAAGTGATATCATAGAATATAGGTCTTTTGCTTTCCAACTTACCTCATGTTTCGTGATTATCTCCAGACTCATTTGTGGTGCCTCAGAGAGCAATGGTTCATTGTCTTCCATGGCTAATATTCCATTGTGTACATGGACCACTTCTTCTTTATCCATTCACCTCTTGTTGGACATTTTGATTGCTTCACTTTCTTGGCTATTGTGAATAAGGCTGCACTGCAGCTTTTGCGGCCTGTGTCTTCTCGATTCTTGTCTTCTCAGGTGAGAGGTCCAATGGTGCGCCTGCTGGATTGAATGGTACCTCCATTTTTACTTTTAAACACAGCTCCTTTCTGTTCTCATTATTGGCTGTTACCCCTTTACGTCTCACCAGCAGGTAGAGGGTACACAGTTCCCTAAAACCCCTTCAGCATTTATTGTCTGTAGACTTCTTGCTGCTGGTCAGTCGACTGGTGTAAGTTGAAACTTTTTGTAGATTAGATTGCATGGGTCTAACACTCCCTGAGGTTGAGCTTTTATCCATTTTCCTTTTTTTTTTAAAAGAGCGTGAGTAAAACTTAACTCTTCATACTCTCTTCTTGAAACATTTGCCTGTTTTGAATTTTTTTGTCCATTCCCTACTTCAGCACAATTTTTTAGGGCAGGTGTCCTTTACAGCCCTGAGTCCTTGGGAATGTTAAGTGACCATTAGCTGTGAGTTTAAAGCTGCTCCTGCAGGGAAAGGTCAGAAGGTGGCAGCATTTCTCCTTTACCAAATTTGGTTACTGGGGAAACAGAGCCTTAATGGAAGTGGTGTTCTAGGTTGTAAATTAGAATGGAATGTGCCAGGAAAAAGCCCTGTAAGTTTATGTCTCATTACTTCTTGTTCATATTTGTAATTTACTTTTGATTTTTTATCCCAGCAAATTTGATTACAATGGTTTGTTTGTTCTAGGTGTGCAAGATGTGGTTCTTTCACACATATACGTGTATCTATTCTTCCTCGTGTCCTTTTTCCATGTAGGTTATGACACAATGTTGAGTAGTCTCTCTCCTGGTCTTCCGTACGTCTTTGGTGATTATATATTTCACATGGTTTGTATATCTCTGTTAACCTCAATATGGTAATGTAGCCAATCCTCATCCCTTTCTATTTGGTGAACCATAAGTTTTTTAATGAATCTGTGGTTGCCTTTCTCTGTGGAAATATCTTCATTGGTATCAATTTTTAAGTAACTCCTAAAAGTGATATGATAGGATATGTGTCTTTTGCTTTCTCACTTACTACACGTGGCGTGATTACGTCTAGACTCATCTATGGTGCTGCAAATGGCATTGTTTCACTTTTTTCACTAGCGAATATTCCATCTGTACATGGAGGAGTTCTTCTTTGTCCACCCATCTGTTGGTGGACTTTTTGGTTACTTCCATATCTTGGCTATTGTAATACTGTGCCATGCAGATTTGCCTGCCTGTGTCTTTGCAATTCTCTCTTCTTAGATTTTAGGTCGAGGAGTGGGCCTGCTGGATCATATGGTAGCTCAACGTTGACCTTTTTAAGGCACATCCGTTCTGTTCTCATTCGTGGCGGTTTCCAAGTTACGTCCCACTCGAAGTTGAGGGTGTGCATTTCTCCACAACACCTTCAGCATTTATTGTTTGTAGTTTTCTTGCTGATGGTTATTCTGACAAGTGTGAGCTGATACCTCTCTGTGGTTGAAATCGCACGTGCCTCATAATCCGTTGAAATTGAGCTTTAAGGCATGTCCTTTGTATTTTGCAAGCTGTGATTACCCCTTAGTTCTTCAAAGTGTTCTCTTAAAGTATGTGTCACATTTTGAAATGTTTTGGCCATTACCTCCCTCAAGACATTTTGAGGGCAGGTTTCATTTACAGTTCTGCAGTACTTGTTCCTATGAAATGACCATTAGCACAGCCTTTAAAGCTGCTTTTGCAGGTAACTGCCAGAGGGTGGCAGCCTTTCTATGTTCCCCACCCTGGTACCTAGGGAAAAGCCCTTGCGGCCTGTGGTGTTTCTCGGTTATAAATTAGAGTGGAGTGTGCCCAGACAAACCCACACAAGCTGATGTCTCCTTACTTTTGTTGGTTTTTTTAAATTTACTTTTTATTTTTTATTGGAGTAATTTTCCACTGTGTACGTGGACCACTTCTACTTTGTGCATTCCTCAGTTGATGGACATTTTCATTGCTTCCAAGTGTTGGCTATGGTAAATATTGTTGGAGTGCAGGATTGCCAGCCTGTGACTTTTTAATTCTCATTTTCTCAGGTGATAGGCCCAGCAGTGGTTGGGATTGATTGACTGGTAGCACCGTGTTACCCTTTTCAAAGCACCTTCTTTGTGTTTTCATTAGTGGCTCTTACCACGTCCCCCTTAGAATCGAGGGTACGCATTTCTCCACAATCGCTTCAGCATTTATTGTTTGCAGCATTTATGCTAACGGCCCTTCTGGCTGCTGTGAGCTGATAGGTGTTTGTAATTTGGGTTTGCATGTCTTTGAAAATTCGTAAAACTCATCATTTTTCTCTGCCGTTTTCTTTTCTGTTAAGAAAAGGAAACAATTGGGAGTACAATATAACTCTTGCAATTGTCTTCTTGGAAGGTTGCCCTCTTTTGAATTTTTTGGTCGATTTTCCACCCCAGAATTTTTTTAGAGAGCAGGTGTCATTTACCGAACTGCAAGTTTGGTGACTATTTAGTGACCTTTGGCAATGGATTTAAAGCTGCTGTTGTGGGAAGTGGCCTCAAGGAGGCAGCATTTCTCCATTCCCAAATCTGGGTACGAGGGCAGCAGAGTCTTTCTGGAAGTCGTGTTCCTAGGTTGTAAATTACATTGGAATGTGCATGGAGAAACCCCCATAAGATTATGTCTCATTATTTCTTCTTGGTTTTAAAATTTTTTTTTAATTGGGGTAAAGCTTAGAATATTGTTTCTCCTAGGTGTACACGATCTGGTTCATTTGTACATTATATATGTCTATTCAAGTACAGATCCTCTTCCCATGTAAAATGTTACTGAGGGTTCCACAGACCTCCCTTGCTATATGGTCGGTCTTTTTGATATATGTATATAATATGTGTTTGTATACATATAGTAACACTAATCTTAATTTATCCATTCCCCCCACCTTTCCTTTTAGATGAGCATAGTTTGTTTTCTAAGTCTGTGGGTGTCTTTCTCTGTGGAAATACGTTCATTTGTGTCAGTTATTAGATAACGCCTATAAGTGATATCATAGAATATAGGTCTTTTGCTTTCCGACTTACCTCATGTTTCGTGATTATCTCCAGACTCATTTGTGGTGCCTCAGAGAGCAATGGTTCATTGTCTTCCATGGCTAATATTCCATTGTGTACATGGACCACTTCTTCTTTATCCATTCACCTCTTGTTGGACATTTTGATTGCTTCACTTTCTTGGCTATTGTGAATAAGGCTGCACTGCAGCTTTTGCGGCCTGTGTCTTCTCGATTCTTGTCTTCTCAGGTGAGAGGTCCAATGGTGCGCCTGCTGGATTGAATGGTACCTCCATTTTTACTTTTAAACACAGCTCCTTTCTGTTCTCATTATTGGCTGTTACCCCTTTACGTCTCACCAGCAGGTAGAGGGTACACAGTTCCCTAAAACCCCTTCAGCATTTATTGTCTGTAGACTTTTTGCTGCTGGTCAGTCGACTGGTGTAAGTTGAAACTTTTTGTAGATTAGATTGCATGGGTCTAACACTCCCTGAGGTTGAGCTTTTATCCATTTTCCTTTTTTTTTTAAAAAGAGCGTGAGTAAATCTTAACTCTTCATACTCTCTTCTTGAAACCTTTGCCTGTTTTGAATTTTTTTGTCCATTCCCTACTTCAGCACAATTTTTTAGGGCAGGTGTCCTTTACAGCCCTGAGTCCTTGGGAATGTTAAGTGACCATTAGCTGTGAGTTTAAAGCTGCTCCTGCAGGGAAAGGTCAGAAGGTGGCAGCATTTCTCCTTTACCAAATTTGGTTACTGGGGAAACAGAGCCTTAATGGAAGTGGTGTTCTAGGTTGTAAATTAGAATGGAATGTGCCAGGAAAAAGCCCTGTAAGTTTATGTCTCATTACTTCTTGTTCATATTTGTAATTTACTTTTGATTTTTTATCCCAGCAAATTTGATTACAATGGTTTGTTTGTTCTAGGTGTGCAAGATGTGGTTCTTTCACACATATACGTGTATCTATTCTTCCTCGCGTCCTTTTTCCATGTAGGTTATGACACAATGTTGAGTAGTCTCTCTCCTGGTCTTCCGTACGTCTTTGGTGATTATATATTTCACATGGTTTGTATATCTCTGTTAACCCCAATATGGTAATGTAGCCAATCCTCATCCCTTTCTATTTGGTGAACCATAAGTTTTTTAATGAATCTCTGGTTGCCTTTCTCTGTGGAAATATCTTCATTGGTATCAATTTTTAAGTAACTCCTAAAAGTGATATGATAGGATATGTGTCTTTTGCTTTCTCACTTACTACACGTGGCGTGATTACGTCTAGACTCATCTATGGTGCTGCAAATGGCATTGTTTCACTTTTTTCACTAGCGAATATTCCATCTGTACATGGAGGAGTTCTTCTTTGTCCACCCATCTGTTGGTGGACTTTTTGGTTACTTCCATATCTTGGCTATTGTAATACTGTGCCATGCAGATTTGCCTGCCTGTGTCTTTGCAATTCTCTCTTCTTAGATTTTAGGTCGAGGAGTGGGCCTGCTGGATCATATGGTAGCTCAACGTTGACCTTTTTAAGGCACATCCGTTCTGTTCTCATTCGTGGCGGTTTCCAAGTTACGTCCCACTCGAAGTTGAGGGTGTGCATTTCTCCACAACACCTTCAGCATTTATTGTTTGTAGTTTTCTTGCTGATGGTTATTCTGACAAGTGTGAGCTGATACCTCTCTGTGGTTGAAATCGCACGTGCCTCATAATCCGTTGAAATTGAGCTTTAAGGCATGTCCTTTGTATTTTGCAAGCTGTGATTACCCCTTAGTTCTTCAAAGTGTTCTCTTAAAGTATGTGTCACATTTTGAAATGTTTTGGCCATTACCTCCCTCAAGACATTTTGAGGGCAGGTTTCATTTACAGTTCTGCAGTACTTGTTCCTATGAAATGACCATTAGCACAGCCTTTAAAGCTGCTTTTGCAGGTAACTGCCAGAGGGTGGCAGCCTTTCTATGTTCCCCACCCTGGTACCTAGGGAAAAGCCCTTGCGGCCTGTGGTGTTTCTCGGTTATAAATTAGAGTGGAGTGTGCCCAGACAAACCCACACAAGCTGATGTCTCCTTACTTTTGTTGGTTTTTTTAAATTTACTTTTTATTTTTTATTGGAGTAATTTTCCACTGTGTACGTGGACCACTTCTACTTTGTGCATTCCTCAGTTGATGGACATTTTCATTGCTTCCAAGTGTTGGCTATGGTAAATATTGTTGGAGTGCAGGATTGCCAGCCTGTGACTTTTTAATTCTCATTTTCTCAGGTGATAGGCCCAGCAGTGGTTGGGATTGATTGACTGGTAGCACCGTGTTACCCTTTTCAAAGCACCTTCTTTGTGTTTTCATTAGTGGCTCTTACCACGTCCCCCTTAGAATCGAGGGTACGCATTTCTCCACAATCGCTTCAGCATTTATTGTTTGCAGCATTTATGCTAACGGCCCTTCTGGCTGCTGTGAGCTGATAGGTGTTTGTAATTTGGGTTTGCATGTCTTTGAAAATTCGTAAAACTCATCATTTTTCTCTGCCGTTTTCTTTTCTGTTAAAAAAAGGAAACAATTGGGAGTACAATATAACTCTTGCAATTGTCTTCTTGGAAGGTTGCCCTCTTTTGAATTTTTTGGTCGATTTTCCACCCCAGAATTTTTTTAGAGAGCAGGTGTCATTTACCGAACTGCAAGTTTGGTGACTATTTAGTGACCTTTGGCAATGGATTTAAAGCTGCTGTTGTGGGAAGTGGCCTCAAGGAGGCAGCATTTCTCCATTCCCAAATCTGGGTACGAGGGCAGCAGAGTCTTTCTGGAAGTCGTGTTCCTAGGTTGTAAATTACATTGGAATGTGCATGGAGAAACCCCCATAAGATTATGTCTCATTATTTCTTCTTGGTTTTAAATTTTTTTTTTAATTGGGGTAAAGCTTAGAATATTGTTTCTCCTAGGTGTACACGATCTGGTTCATTTGTACATTATATATGTCTATTCAAGTACAGATCCTCTTCCCATGTAAAATGTTACTGAGGGTTCCGCAGACCTCCCTTGCTATATGGTCGGTCTTTTTGATATATGTATATAATATGTGTTTGTATACATATAGTAACACTAATCTTAATTTATCCATTCCCCCCACCTTTCCTTTTAGATGAGCATAGTTTGTTTTCTAAGTCTGTGGGTGTCTTTCTCTGTGGAAATACGTTCATTTGTGTCAGTTATTAGATAACGCCTATAAGTGATATCATAGAATATAGGTCTTTTGCTTTCCGACTTACCTCATGTTTCGTGATTATCTCCAGACTCATTTGTGGTGCCTCAGAGAGCAATGGTTCATTGTCTTCCATGGCTAATATTCCATTGTGTACATGGACCACTTCTTCTTTATCCATTCACCTCTTGTTGGACATTTTGATTGCTTCACTTTCTTGGCTATTGTGAATAAGGCTGCACTGCAGCTTTTGCGGCCTGTGTCTTCTCGATTCTTGTCTTCTCAGGTGAGAGGTCCAATGGTGCGCCTGCTGGATTGAATGGTACCTCCATTTTTACTTTTAAACACAGCTCCTTTCTGTTCTCATTATTGGCTGTTACCCCTTTACGTCTCACCAGCAGGTAGAGGGTACACAGTTCCCTAAAACCCCTTCAGCATTTATTGTCTGTAGACTTTTTGCTGCTGGTCAGTCGACTGGTGTAAGTTGAAACTTTTTGTAGATTAGATTGCATGGGTCTAACACTCCCTGAGGTTGAGCTTTTATCCATTTTCCTTTTTTTTTTAAAAGAGCGTGAGTAAAACTTAACTCTTCATACTCTCTTCTTGAAACATTTGCCTGTTTTGAATTTTTTTGTCCATTCCCTACTTCAGCACAATTTTTTAGGGCAGGTGTCCTTTACAGCCCTGTAATGTTAAGTGACCATTAGCTGTGAGTTTAAAGCTGCTCCTGCAGGGAAAGGTCAGAAGGTGGCAGCATTTCTCCTTTACCAAATTTGGTTACTGGGGAAACAGAGCCTTAATGGAAGTGGTGTTCTAGGTTGTAAATTAGAATGGAATGTGCCAGGAAAAAGCCCTGTAAGTTTATGTCTCATTACTTCTTGTTCATATTTGTAATTTACTTTTGATTTTTTATCCCAGCAAATTTGATTACAATGGTTTGTTTGTTCTAGGTGTGCAAGATGTGGTTCTTTCCCACATATACGTGTATCTATTCTTCCTCGCGTCCTTTTTCCATGTAGGTTATGACACAATGTTGAGTAGTCTCTCTCCTGGTCTTCCGTACGTCTTTGGTGATTATATATTTCACATGGTTTGTATATCTCTGTTAACCCCAATATGGTAATGTAGCCAATCCTCATCCCTTTCTATTGGTGAACCATAAGTTTTTTAATGAATCTCTGGTTGCCTTTCTCTGTGGAAATATCTTCATTGGTATCAATTTTTAAGTAACTCCTAAAAGTGATATGATAGGATATGTGTCTTTTGCTTTCTCACTTACTACACGTGGCGTGATTACGTCTAGACTCATCTATGGTGCTGCAAATGGCATTGTTTCACTTTTTTCACTAGCGAATATTCCATCTGTACATGGAGGAGTTCTTCTTTGTCCACCCATCTGTTGGTGGACTTTTTGGTTACTTCCATATCTTGGCTATTGTAATACTGTGCCATGCAGATTTGCCTGCCTGTGTCTTTGCAATTCTCTCTTCTTAGATTTTAGGTCGAGGAGTGGGCCTGCTGGATCATATGGTAGCTCAACGTTGACCTTTTTAAGGCACATCCGTTCTGTTCTCATTCGTGGCGGTTTCCAAGTTACGTCCCACTCGAAGTTGAGGGTGTGCATTTCTCCACAACACCTTCAGCATTTATTGTTTGTAGTTTTCTTGCTGATGGTTATTCTGACAAGTGTGAGCTGATACCTCTCTGTGGTTGAAATCGCACGTGCCTCATAATCCATTGAAATTGAGCTTTAAGGCATGTCCTTTGTATTTTGCAAGCTGTGATTACCCCTTAGTTCTTCAAAGTGTTCTCTTAAAGTATGTGTCACATTTTGAAATGTTTTGGCCATTACCTCCCTCAAGACATTTTGAGGGCAGGTTTCATTTACAGTTCTGCAGTACTTGTTCCTATGAAATGACCATTAGCACAGCCTTTAAAGCTGCTTTTGCAGGTAACTGCCAGAGGGTGGCAGCCTTTCTATGTTCCCCACCCTGGTACCTAGGGAAAAGCCCTTGCGGCCTGTGGTGTTTCTCGGTTATAAATTAGAGTGGAGTGTGCCCAGACAAACCCACACAAGCTGATGTCTCCTTACTTTTGTTGTTTTTTTTTAAATTTACTTTTTATTTTTTATTGGAGTAATTTTCAACTGTGTACGTGGACCACTTCTACTTTGTGCATTCCTCAGTTGATGGACATTTTCATTGCTTCCAAGTGTTGGCTATGGTAAATATTGTTGGAGTGCAGGATTGCCAGCCTGTGACTTTTTAATTCTCATTTTCTCAGGTGATAGGCCCAGCAGTGGTTGGGATTGATTGACTGGTAGCACCGTGTTACCCTTTTCAAAGCACCTTCTTTGTGTTTTCATTAGTGGCTCTTACCACGTCCCCCTTAGAATCGAGGGTACGCATTTCTCCACAATCGCTTCAGCATTTATTGTTTGCAGCATTTATGCTAACGGCCCTTCTGGCTGCTGTGAGCTGATAGGTGTTTGTAATTTGGGTTTGCATGTCTTTGAAAATTCGTAAAACTCATCATTTTTCTCTGCCGTTTTCTTTTCTGTTAAAAAAAGGAAACAATTGGGAGTACAATATAACTCTTGCAATTGTCTTCTTGGAAGGTTGCCCTCTTTTGAATTTTTTGGTCGATTTTCCACCCCAGAATTTTTTTAGAGAGCAGGTGTCATTTACCGAACTGCAAGTTTGGTGACTATTTAGTGACCTTTGGCAATGGATTTAAAGCTGCTGTTGTGGGAAGTGGCCTCAAGGAGGCAGCATTTCTCCATTCCCAAATCTGGGTACGAGGGCAGCAGAGTCTTTCTGGAAGTCGTGTTCCTAGGTTGTAAATTACATTGGAATGTGCATGGAGAAACCCCCATAAGATTATGTCTCATTATTTCTTCTTGGTTTTAAAATTTTTTTTAATTGGGGTAAAGCTTAGAATATTGTTTCTCCTAGGTGTACACGATCTGGTTCATTTGTACATTATATATGTCTATTCAAGTACAGATCCTCTTCCCATGTAAAATGTTACTGAGGGTTCCGCAGACCTCCCTTGCTATATGGTCGGTCTTTTTGATATATGTATATAATATGTGTTTGTATACATATAGTAACACTAATCTTAATTTATCCATTCCCCCCACCTTTCCTTTTAGATGAGCATAGTTTGTTTTCTAAGTCTGTGGGTGTCTTTCTCTGTGGAAATACGTTCATTTGTGTCAGTTATTAGATAACGCCTATAAGTGATATCATAGAATATAGGTCTTTTGCTTTCCAACTTACCTCATGTTTCGTGATTATCTCCAGACTCATTTGTGGTGCCTCAGAGAGCAATGGTTCATTGTCTTCCATGGCTAATATTCCATTGTGTACATGGACCACTTCTTCTTTATCCATTCACCTCTTGTTGGACATTTTGATTGCTTCACTTTCTTGGCTATTGTGAATAAGGCTGCACTGCAGCTTTTGCGGCCTGTGTCTTCTCGATTCTTGTCTTCTCAGGTGAGAGGTCCAATGGTGCGCCTGCTGGATTGAATGGTACCTCCATTTTTACTTTTAAACACAGCTCCTTTCTGTTCTCATTATTGGCTGTTACCCCTTTACGTCTCACCAGCAGGTAGAGGGTACACAGTTCCCTAAAACCCCTTCAGCATTTATTGTCTGTAGACTTCTTGCTGCTGGTCAGTCGACTGGTGTAAGTTGAAACTTTTTGTAGATTAGATTGCATGGGTCTAACACTCCCTGAGGTTGAGCTTTTATCCATTTTCCTTTTTTTTTTAAAAGAGCGTGAGTAAAACTTAACTCTTCATACTCTCTTCTTGAAACATTTGCCTGTTTTGAATTTTTTTGTCCATTCCCTACTTCAGCACAATTTTTTAGGGCAGGTGTCCTTTACAGCCCTGAGTCCTTGGGAATGTTAAGTGACCATTAGCTGTGAGTTTAAAGCTGCTCCTGCAGGGAAAGGTCAGAAGGTGGCAGCATTTCTCCTTTACCAAATTTGGTTACTGGGGAAACAGAGCCTTAATGGAAGTGGTGTTCTAGGTTGTAAATTAGAATGGAATGTGCCAGGAAAAAGCCCTGTAAGTTTATGTCTCATTACTTCTTGTTCATATTTGTAATTTACTTTTGATTTTTTATCCCAGCAAATTTGATTACAATGGTTTGTTTGTTCTAGGTGTGCAAGATGTGGTTCTTTCACACATATACGTGTATCTATTCTTCCTCGTGTCCTTTTTCCATGTAGGTTATGACACAATGTTGAGTAGTCTCTCTCCTGGTCTTCCGTACGTCTTTGGTGATTATATATTTCACATGGTTTGTATATCTCTGTTAACCTCAATATGGTAATGTAGCCAATCCTCATCCCTTTCTATTTGGTGAACCATAAGTTTTTTAATGAATCTGTGGTTGCCTTTCTCTGTGGAAATATCTTCATTGGTATCAATTTTTAAGTAACTCCTAAAAGTGATATGATAGGATATGTGTCTTTTGCTTTCTCACTTACTACACGTGGCGTGATTACGTCTAGACTCATCTATGGTGCTGCAAATGGCATTGTTTCACTTTTTTCACTAGCGAATATTCCATCTGTACATGGAGGAGTTCTTCTTTGTCCACCCATCTGTTGGTGGACTTTTTGGTTACTTCCATATCTTGGCTATTGTAATACTGTGCCATGCAGATTTGCCTGCCTGTGTCTTTGCAATTCTCTCTTCTTAGATTTTAGGTCGAGGAGTGGGCCTGCTGGATCATATGGTAGCTCAACGTTGACCTTTTTAAGGCACATCCGTTCTGTTCTCATTCGTGGCGGTTTCCAAGTTACGTCCCACTCGAAGTTGAGGGTGTGCATTTCTCCACAACACCTTCAGCATTTATTGTTTGTAGTTTTCTTGCTGATGGTTATTCTGACAAGTGTGAGCTGATACCTCTCTGTGGTTGAAATCGCACGTGCCTCATAATCCGTTGAAATTGAGCTTTAAGGCATGTCCTTTGTATTTTGCAAGCTGTGATTACCCCTTAGTTCTTCAAAGTGTTCTCTTAAAGTATGTGTCACATTTTGAAATGTTTTGGCCATTACCTCCCTCAAGACATTTTGAGGGCAGGTTTCATTTACAGTTCTGCAGTACTTGTTCCTATGAAATGACCATTAGCACAGCCTTTAAAGCTGCTTTTGCAGGTAACTGCCAGAGGGTGGCAGCCTTTCTATGTTCCCCACCCTGGTACCTAGGGAAAAGCCCTTGCGGCCTGTGGTGTTTCTCGGTTATAAATTAGAGTGGAGTGTGCCCAGACAAACCCACACAAGCTGATGTCTCCTTACTTTTGTTGGTTTTTTAAAATTTACTTTTTATTTTTTATTGGAGTAATTTTCCACTGTGTACGTGGACCACTTCTACTTTGTGCATTCCTCAGTTGATGGACATTTTCATTGCTTCCAAGTGTTGGCTATGGTAAATATTGTTGGAGTGCAGGATTGCCAGCCTGTGACTTTTTAATTCTCATTTTCTCAGGTGATAGGCCCAGCAGTGGTTGGGATTGATTGACTGGTAGCACCGTGTTACCCTTTTCAAAGCACCTTCTTTGTGTTTTCATTAGTGGCTCTTACCACGTCCCCCTTAGAATCGAGGGTACGCATTTCTCCACAATCGCTTCAGCATTTATTGTTTGCAGCATTTATGCTAACGGCCCTTCTGGCTGCTGTGAGCTGATAGGTGTTTGTAATTTGGGTTTGCATGTCTTTGAAAATTCGTAAAACTCATCATTTTTCTCTGCCGTTTTCTTTTCTGTTAAGAAAAGGAAACAATTGGGAGTACAATATAACTCTTGCAATTGTCTTCTTGGAAGGTTGCCCTCTTTTGAATTTTTTGGTCGATTTTCCACCCCAGAATTTTTTTAGAGAGCAGGTGTCATTTACCGAACTGCAAGTTTGGTGACTATTTAGTGACCTTTGGCAATGGATTTAAAGCTGCTGTTGTGGGAAGTGGCCTCAAGGAGGCAGCATTTCTCCATTCCCAAATCTGGGTACGAGGGCAGCAGAGTCTTTCTGGAAGTCGTGTTCCTAGGTTGTAAATTACATTGGAATGTGCATGGAGAAACCCCCATAAGATTATGTCTCATTATTTCTTCTTGGTTTTAAAATTTTTTTTTAATTGGGGTAAAGCTTAGAATATTGTTTCTCCTAGGTGTACACGATCTGGTTCATTTGTACATTATATATGTCTATTCAAGTACAGATCCTCTTCCCATGTAAAATGTTACTGAGGGTTCCACAGACCTCCCTTGCTATATGGTCGGTCTTTTTGATATATGTATATAATATGTGTTTGTATACATATAGTAACACTAATCTTAATTTATCCATTCCCCCCACCTTTCCTTTTAGATGAGCATAGTTTGTTTTCTAAGTCTGTGGGTGTCTTTCTCTGTGGAAATACGTTCATTTGTGTCAGTTATTAGATAACGCCTATAAGTGATATCATAGAATATAGGTCTTTTGCTTTCCGACTTACCTCATGTTTCGTGATTATCTCCAGACTCATTTGTGGTGCCTCAGAGAGCAATGGTTCATTGTCTTCCATGGCTAATATTCCATTGTGTACATGGACCACTTCTTCTTTATCCATTCACCTCTTGTTGGACATTTTGATTGCTTCACTTTCTTGGCTATTGTGAATAAGGCTGCACTGCAGCTTTTGCGGCCTGTGTCTTCTCGATTCTTGTCTTCTCAGGTGAGAGGTCCAATGGTGCGCCTGCTGGATTGAATGGTACCTCCATTTTTACTTTTAAACACAGCTCCTTTCTGTTCTCATTATTGGCTGTTACCCCTTTACGTCTCACCAGCAGGTAGAGGGTACACAGTTCCCTAAAACCCCTTCAGCATTTATTGTCTGTAGACTTTTTGCTGCTGGTCAGTCGACTGGTGTAAGTTGAAACTTTTTGTAGATTAGATTGCATGGGTCTAACACTCCCTGAGGTTGAGCTTTTATCCATTTTCCTTTTTTTTTTAAAAAGAGCGTGAGTAAATCTTAACTCTTCATACTCTCTTCTTGAAACCTTTGCCTGTTTTGAATTTTTTTGTCCATTCCCTACTTCAGCACAATTTTTTAGGGCAGGTGTCCTTTACAGCCCTGAGTCCTTGGGAATGTTAAGTGACCATTAGCTGTGAGTTTAAAGCTGCTCCTGCAGGGAAAGGTCAGAAGGTGGCAGCATTTCTCCTTTACCAAATTTGGTTACTGGGGAAACAGAGCCTTAATGGAAGTGGTGTTCTAGGTTGTAAATTAGAATGGAATGTGCCAGGAAAAAGCCCTGTAAGTTTATGTCTCATTACTTCTTGTTCATATTTGTAATTTACTTTTGAT
The DNA here is from genome assembly GCF_965194805.1 of Balaenoptera borealis. Classification (NCBI taxonomy): domain Eukaryota; kingdom Metazoa; phylum Chordata; class Mammalia; order Artiodactyla; family Balaenopteridae; genus Balaenoptera; species Balaenoptera borealis. Next base: position 49,275 of record NW_028122365.1, on the reverse strand, counting down.
TTTTTATCCCAGCAAATTTGATTACAATGGTTTGTTTGTTCTAGGTGTGCAAGATGTGGTTCTTTCACACATATACGTGTATCTATTCTTCCTCGTGTCCTTTTTCCATGTAGGTTATGACACAATGTTGAGTAGTCTCTCTCCTGGTCTTCCGTACGTCTTTGGTGATTATATATTTCACATGGTTTGTATATCTCTGTTAACCCCAATATGGTAATGTAGCCAATCCTCATCCCTTTCTATTTGGTGAACCATAAGTTTTTTAATGAATCTCTGGTTGCCTTTCTCTGTGGAAATATCTTCATTGGTATCAATTTTTAAGTAACTCCTAAAAGTGATATGATAGGATATGTGTCTTTTGCTTTCTCACTTACTACACGTGGCGTGATTACGTCTAGACTCATCTATGGTGCTGCAAATGGCATTGTTTCACTTTTTTCACTAGCGAATATTCCATCTGTACATGGAGGAGTTCTTCTTTGTCCACCCATCTGTTGGTGGACTTTTTGGTTACTTCCATATCTTGGCTATTGTAATACTGTGCCATGCAGATTTGCCTGCCTGTGTCTTTGCAATTCTCTCTTCTTAGATTTTAGGTCGAGGAGTGGGCCTGCTGGATCATATGGTAGCTCAACGTTGACCTTTTTAAGGCACATCCGTTCTGTTCTCATTCGTGGCGGTTTCCAAGTTACGTCCCACTCGAAGTTGAGGGTGTGCATTTCTCCACAACACCTTCAGCATTTATTGTTTGTAGTTTTCTTGCTGATGGTTATTCTGACAAGTGTGAGCTGATACCTCTCTGTGGTTGAAATCGCACGTGCCTCATAATCCGTTGAAATTGAGCTTTAAGGCATGTCCTTTGTATTTTGCAAGCTGTGATTACCCCTTAGTTCTTCAAAGTGTTCTCTTAAAGTATGTGTCACATTTTGAAATGTTTTGGCCATTACCTCCCTCAAGACATTTTGAGGGCAGGTTTCATTGACAGTTCTGCAGTACTTGTTCCTATGAAATGACCATTAGCACAGCCTTTAAAGCTGCTTTTGCAGGTAACTGCCAGAGGGTGGCAGCCTTTCTATGTTCCCCACCCTGGTACCTAGGGAAAAGCCCTTGCGGCCTGTGGTGTTTCTCGGTTATAAATTAGAGTGGAGTGTGCCCAGACAAACCCACACAAGCTGATGTCTCCTTACTTTTGTTGGTTTTTTTAAATTTACTTTTTATTTTTTATTGGAGTAATTTTCCACTGTGTACGTGGACCACTTCTACTTTGTGCATTCCTCAGTTGATGGACATTTTCATTGCTTCCAAGTGTTGGCTATGGTAAATATTGTTGGAGTGCAGGATTGCCAGCCTGTGACTTTTTAATTCTCATTTTCTCAGGTGATAGGCCCAGCAGTGGTTGGGATTGATTGACTGGTAGCACCGTGTTACCCTTTTCAAAGCACCTTCTTTGTGTTTTCATTAGTGGCTCTTACCACGTCCCCCTTAGAATCGAGGGTACGCATTTCTCCACAATCGCTTCAGCATTTATTGTTTGCAGCATTTATGCTAACGGCCCTTCTGGCTGCTGTGAGCTGATAGGTGTTTGTAATTTGGGTTTGCATGTCTTTGAAAATTCGTAAAACTCATCATTTTTCTCTGCCGTTTTCTTTTCTGTTAAAAAAAGGAAACAATTGGGAGTACAATATAACTCTTGCAATTGTCTTCTTGGAAGGTTGCCCTCTTTTGAATTTTTTGGTCGATTTTCCACCCCAGAATTTTTTTAGAGAGCAGGTGTCATTTACCGAACTGCAAGTTTGGTGACTATTTAGTGACCTTTGGCAATGGATTTAAAGCTGCTGTTGTGGGAAGTGGCCTCAAGGAGGCAGCATTTCTCCATTCCCAAATCTGGGTACGAGGGCAGCAGAGTCTTTCTGGAAGTCGTGTTCCTAGGTTGTAAATTACATTGGAATGTGCATGGAGAAACCCCCATAAGATTATGTCTCATTATTTCTTCTTGGTTTTAAATTTTTTTTTTAATTGGGGTAAAGCTTAGAATATTGTTTCTCCTAGGTGTACACGATCTGGTTCATTTGTACATTATATATGTCTATTCAAGTACAGATCCTCTTCCCATGTAAAATGTTACTGAGGGTTCCGCAGACCTCCCTTGCTATATGGTCGGTCTTTTTGATATATGTATATAATATGTGTTTGTATACATATAGTAACACTAATCTTAATTTATCCATTCCCCCCACCTTTCCTTTTAGATGAGCATAGTTTGTTTTCTAAGTCTGTGGGTGTCTTTCTCTGTGGAAATACGTTCATTTGTGTCAGTTATTAGATAACGCCTATAAGTGATATCATAGAATATAGGTCTTTTGCTTTCCGACTTACCTCATGTTTCGTGATTATCTCCAGACTCATTTGTGGTGCCTCAGAGAGCAATGGTTCATTGTCTTCCATGGCTAATATTCCATTGTGTACATGGACCACTTCTTCTTTATCCATTCACCTCTTGTTGGACATTTTGATTGCTTCACTTTCTTGGCTATTGTGAATAAGGCTGCACTGCAGCTTTTGCGGCCTGTGTCTTCTCGATTCTTGTCTTCTCAGGTGAGAGGTCCAATGGTGCGCCTGCTGGATTGAATGGTACCTCCATTTTTACTTTTAAACACAGCTCCTTTCTGTTCTCATTATTGGCTGTTACCCCTTTACGTCTCACCAGCAGGTAGAGGGTACACAGTTCCCTAAAACCCCTTCAGCATTTATTGTCTGTAGACTTTTTGCTGCTGGTCAGTCGACTGGTGTAAGTTGAAACTTTTTGTAGATTAGATTGCATGGGTCTAACACTCCCTGAGGTTGAGCTTTTATCCATTTTCCTTTTTTTTTTAAAAGAGCGTGAGTAAAACTTAACTCTTCATACTCTCTTCTTGAAACATTTGCCTGTTTTGAATTTTTTTGTCCATTCCCTACTTCAGCACAATTTTTTAGGGCAGGTGTCCTTTACAGCCCTGAGTCCTTGGGAATGTTAAGTGACCATTAGCTGTGAGTTTAAAGCTGCTCCTGCAGGGAAAGGTCAGAAGGTGGCAGCATTTCTCCTTTACCAAATTTGGTTACTGGGGAAACAGAGCCTTAATGGAAGTGGTGTTCTAGGTTGTAAATTAGAATGGAATGTGCCAGGAAAAAGCCCTGTAAGTTTATGTCTCATTACTTCTTGTTCATATTTGTAATTTACTTTTGATTTTTTATCCCAGCAAATTTGATTACAATGGTTTGTTTGTTCTAGGTGTGCAAGATGTGGTTCTTTCACACATATACGTGTATCTATTCTTCCTCGCGTCCTCTTTCCATGTAGGTTATGACACAATGTTGAGTAGTCTCTCTCCTGGTCTTCCGTACGTCTTTGGTGATTATATATTTCACATGGTTTGTATATCTCTGTTAACCCCAATATGGTAATGTAGCCAATCCTCATCCCTTTCTATTTGGTGAACCATAAGTTTTTTAATGAATCTGTGGTTGCCTTTCTCTGTGGAAATATCTTCATTGGTATCAATTTTTAAGTAACTCCTAAAAGTGATATGATAGGATATGTGTCTTTTGCTTTCTCACTTACTACACGTGGCGTGATTACGTCTAGACTCATCTATGGTGCTGCAAATGGCATTGTTTCACTTTTTTCACTAGCGAATATTCCATCTGTACATGGAGGAGTTCTTCTTTGTCCACCCATCTGTTGGTGGACTTTTTGGTTACTTCCATATCTTGGCTATTGTAATACTGTGCCATGCAGATTTGCCTGCCTGTGTCTTTGCAATTCTCTCTTCTTAGATTTTAGGTCGAGGAGTGGGCCTGCTGGATCATATGGTAGCTCAACGTTGACCTTTTTAAGGCACATCCGTTCTGTTCTCATTCGTGGCGGTTTCCAACTTACGTCCCACTCGAAGTTGAGGGTGTGCATTTCTCCACAACACCTTCAGCATTTATTGTTTGTAGTTTTCTTGCTGATGGTTATTCTGACAAGTGTGAGCTGATACCTCTCTGTGGTTGAAATCGCACGTGCCTCATAATCCGTTGAAATTGAGCTTTAAGGCATGTCCTTTGTATTTTGCAAGCTGTGATTACCCCTTAGTTCTTCAAAGTGTTCTCTTAAAGTATGTGTCACATTTTGAAATGTTTTGGCCATTACCTCCCTCAAGACATTTTGAGGGCAGGTTTCATTTACAGTTCTGCAGTACTTGTTCCTATGAAATGACCATTAGCACAGCCTTTAAAGCTGCTTTTGCAGGTAACTGCCAGAGGGTGGCAGCCTTTCTATGTTCCCCACCCTGGTACCTAGGGAAAAGCCCTTGCGGCCTGTGGTGTTTCTCGGTTATAAATTAGAGTGGAGTGTGCCCAGACAAACCCACACAAGCTGATGTCTCCTTACTTTTGTTGGTTTTTTAAATTTACTTTTTATTTTTTATTGGAGTAATTTTCCACTGTGTACGTGGACCACTTCTACTTTGTGCATTCCTCGGTTGATGGACATTTTCATTGCTTCCAAGTGTTGGCTATGGTAAATATTGTTGGAGTGCAGGATTGCCAGCCTGTGACTTTTTAATTCTCATTTTCTCAGGTGATAGGCCCAGCAGTGGTTGGGATTGATTGACTGGTAGCACCGTGTTACCCTTTTCAAAGCACCTTCTTTGTGTTTTCATTAGTGGCTCTTACCACGTCCCCCTTAGAATCGAGGGTACGCATTTCTCCACAATCGCTTCAGCATTTATTGTTTGCAGCATTTATGCTAACGGCCCTTCTGGCTGCTGTGAGCTGATAGGTGTTTGTAATTTGGGTTTGCATGTCTTTGAAAATTCGTAAAACTCATCATTTTTCTCTGCCGTTTTCTTTTCTGTTAAAAAAAGGAAACAATTGGGAGTACAATATAACTCTTGCAATTGTCTTCTTGGAAGGTTGCCCTCTTTTGAATTTTTTGGTCGATTTTCCACCCCAGAATTTTTTTAGAGAGCAGGTGTCATTTACCGAACTGCAAGTTTGGTGACTATTTAGTGACCTTTGGCAATGGATTTAAAGCTGCTGTTGTGGGAAGTGGCCTCAAGGAGGCAGCATTTCTCCATTCCCAAATCTGGGTACGAGGGCAGCAGAGTCTTTCTGGAAGTCGTGTTCCTAGGTTGTAAATTACATTGGAATGTGCATGGAGAAACCCCCATAAGATTATGTCTCATTATTTCTTCTTGGTTTTAAAATTTTTTTTTAATTGGGGTAAAGCTTAGAATATTGTTTCTCCTAGGTGTACACGATCTGGTTCATTTGTACATTATATATGTCTATTCAAGTACAGATCCTCTTCCCATGTAAAATGTTACTGAGGGTTCCGCAGACCTCCCTTGCTATATGGTCGGTCTTTTTGATATATGTATATAATATGTGTTTGTATACATATAGTAACACTAATCTTAATTTATCCATTCCCCCCACCTTTCCTTTTAGATGAGCATAGTTTGTTTTCTAAGTCTGTGGGTGTCTTTCTCTGTGGAAATACGTTCATTTGTGTCAGTTATTAGATAACGCCTATAAGTGATATCATAGAATATAGGTCTTTTGCTTTCCGACTTACCTCATGTTTCGTGATTATCTCCAGACTCATTTGTGGTGCCTCAGAGAGCAATGGTTCATTGTCTTCCATGGCTAATATTCCATTGTGTACATGGACCACTTCTCCTTTATCCATTCACCTCCTGTTGGACATTTTGATTGCTTCACTTTCTTGGCTATTGTGAATAAGGCTGCACTGCAGCTTTTGCGGCCTGTGTCTTCTCGATTCTTGTCTTCTCAGGTGAGAGGTCCAATGGTGCGCCTGCTGGATTGAATGGTACCTCCATTTTTACTTTTAAACACAGCTCCTTTCTGTTCTCATTATTGGCTGTTACCCCTTTACGTCTCACCAGCAGGTAGAGGGTACACAGTTCCCTAAAACCCCTTCAGCATTTATTGTCTGTAGACATTTTGCTGCTGGTCAGTCGACTGGTGTAAGTTGAAACTTTTTGTAGATTAGATTGCATGGGTCTAACACTCCCTGAGGTTGAGCTTTTATCCATTTTCCTTTTTTTTTTAAAAGAGCGTGAGTAAAACTTAACTCTTCATACTCTCTTCTTGAAACCTTTGCCTGTTTTGAATTTTTTTGTCCATTCCCTACTTCAGCACAATTTTTTAGGGCAGGTGTCCTTTACAGCCCTGAGTCCTTGGGAATGTTAAGTGACCATTAGCTGTGAGTTTAAAGCTGCTCCTGCAGGGAAAGGTCAGAAGGTGGCAGCATTTCTCCTTTACCAAATTTGGTTACTGGGGAAACAGAGCCTTAATGGAAGTGGTGTTCTAGGTTGTAAATTAGAATGGAATGTGCCAGGAAAAAGCCCTGTAAGTTTATGTCTCATTACTTCTTGTTCATATTTGTAATTTACTTTTGATTTTTTATCCCAGCAAATTTGATTACAATGGTTTGTTTGTTCTAGGTGTGCAAGATGTGGTTCTTTCACACATATACGTGTATCTATTCTTCCTCGTGTCCTTTTTCCATGTAGGTTATGACACAATGTTGAGTAGTCTCTCTCCTGGTCTTCCGTACGTCTTTGGTGATTATATATTTCACATGGTTTGTATATCTCTGTTAACCCCAATATGGTAATGTAGCCAATCCTCATCCCTTTCTATTTGGTGAACCATAAGTTTTTTAATGAATCTCTGGTTGCCTTTCTCTGTGGAAATATCTTCATTGGTATCAATTTTTAAGTAACTCCTAAAAGTGATATGATAGGATATGTGTCTTTTGCTTTCTCACTTACTACACGTGGCGTGATTACGTCTAGACTCATCTATGGTGCTGCAAATGGCATTGTTTCACTTTTTTCACTAGCGAATATTCCATCTGTACATGGAGGAGTTCTTCTTTGTCCACCCATCTGTTGGTGGACTTTTTGGTTACTTCCATATCTTGGCTATTGTAATACTGTGCCATGCAGATTTGCCTGCCTGTGTCTTTGCAATTCTCTCTTCTTAGATTTTAGGTCGAGGAGTGGGCCTGCTGGATCATATGGTAGCTCAACGTTGACCTTTTTAAGGCACATCCGTTCTGTTCTCATTCGTGGCGGTTTCCAAGTTACGTCCCACTCGAAGTTGAGGGTGTGCATTTCTCCACAACACCTTCAGCATTTATTGTTTGTAGTTTTCTTGCTGATGGTTATTCTGACAAGTGTGAGCTGATACCTCTCTGTGGTTGAAATCGCACGTGCCTCATAATCCGTTGAAATTGAGCTTTAAGGCATGTCCTTTGTATTTTGCAAGCTGTGATTACCCCTTAGTTCTTCAAAGTGTTCTCTTAAAGTATGTGTCACATTTTGAAATGTTTTGGCCATTACCTCCCTCAAGACATTTTGAGGGCAGGTTTCATTTACAGTTCTGCAGTACTTGTTCCTATGAAATGACCATTAGCACAGCCTTTAAAGCTGCTTTTGCAGGTAACTGCCAGAGGGTGGCAGCCTTTCTATGTTCCCCACCCTGGTACCTAGGGAAAAGCCCTTGCGGCCTGTGGTGTTTCTCGGTTATAAATTAGAGTGGAGTGTGCCCAGACAAACCCACACAAGCTGATGTCTCCTTACTTTTGTTGGTTTTTTAAAATTTACTTTTTATTTTTTATTGGAGTAATTTTCCACTGTGTACGTGGACCACTTCTACTTTGTGCATTCCTCAGTTGATGGACATTTTCATTGCTTCCAAGTGTTGGCTATGGTAAATATTGTTGGAGTGCAGGATTGCCAGCCTGTGACTTTTTAATTCTCATTTTCTCAGGTGATAGGCCCAGCAGTGGTTGGGATTGATTGACTGGTAGCACCGTGTTACCCTTTTCAAAGCACCTTCTTTGTGTTTTCATTAGTGGCTCTTACCACGTCCCCCTTAGAATCGAGGGTACGCATTTCTCCACAATCACTTCAGCATTTATTGTTTGCAGCATTTATGCTAACGGCCCTTCTGGCTGCTGTGAGCTGATAGGTGTTTGTAATTTGGGTTTGCATGTCTTTGAAAATTCGTAAAACTCATCATTTTTCTCTGCCGTTTTCTTTTCTGTTAAAAAAAGGAAACAATTGGGAGTACAATATAACTCTTGCAATTGTCTTCTTGGAAGGTTGCCCTCTTTTGAATTTTTTGGTCGATTTTCCACCCCAGAATTTTTTTAGAGAGCAGGTGTCATTTACCGAACTGCAAGTTTGGTGACTATTTAGTGACCTTTGGCAATGGATTTAAAGCTGCTGTTGTGGGAAGTGGCCTCAAGGAGGCAGCATTTCTCCATTCCCAAATCTGGGTACGAGGGCAGCAGAGTCTTTCTGGAAGTCGTGTTCCTAGGTTGTAAATTACATTGGAATGTGCATGGAGAAACCCCCATAAGATTATGTCTCATTATTTCTTCTTGGTTTTAAATTTTTTTTTAATTGGGGTAAAGCTTAGAATATTGTTTCTCCTAGGTGTACACGATCTGGTTCATTTGTACATTATATATGTCTATTCAAGTACAGATCCTCTTCCCATGTAAAATGTTACTGAGGGTTCCGCAGACCTCCCTTGCTATATGGTCGGTCTTTTTGATATATGTATATAATATGTGTTTGTATACATATAGTAACACTAATCTTAATTTATCCATTCCCCCCACCTTTCCTTTTAGATGAGCATAGTTTGTTTTCTAAGTCTGTGGGTGTCTTTCTCTGTGGAAATACGTTCATTTGTGTCAGTTATTAGATAACGCCTATAAGTGATATCATAGAATATAGGTCTTTTGCTTTCCGACTTACCTCATGTTTCGTGATGATCTCCAGACTCATTTGTGGTGCCTCAGAGAGCAATGGTTCATTGTCTTCCATGGCTAATATTCCATTGTGTACATGGACCACTTCTTCTTTATCCATTCACCTCTTGTTGGACATTTTGATTGCTTCACTTTCTTGGCTATTGTGAATAAGGCTGCACTGCAGCTTTTGCGGCCTGTGTCTTCTCGATTCTTGTCTTCTCAGGTGAGAGGTCCAATGGTGCGCCTGCTGGATTGAATGGTACCTCCATTTTTACTTTTAAACACAGCTCCTTTCTGTTCTCATTATTGGCTGTTACCCCTTTACGTCTCACCAGCAGGTAGAGGGTACACAGTTCCCTAAAACCCCTTCAGCATTTATTGTCTGTAGACTTTTTGCTGCTGGTCAGTCGACTGGTGTAAGTTGAAACTTTTTGTAGATTAGATTGCATGGGTCTAACACTCCCTGAGGTTGAGCTTTTATCCATTTTCCTTTTTTTTTTAAAAGAGCGTGAGTAAAACTTAACTCTTCATACTCTCTTCTTGAAACATTTGCCTGTTTTGAATTTTTTTGTCCATTCCCTACTTCAGCACAATTTTTTAGGGCAGGTGTCCTTTACAGCCCTGAGTCCTTGGGAATGTTAAGTGACCATTAGCTGTGAGTTTAAAGCTGCTCCTGCAGGGAAAGGTCAGAAGGTGGCAGCATTTCTCCTTTACCAAATTTGGTTACTGGGGAAACAGAGCCTTAATGGAAGTGGTGTTCTAGGTTGTAAATTAGAATGGAATGTGCCAGGAAAAAGCCCTGTAAGTTTATGTCTCATTACTTCTTGTTCATATTTGTAATTTACTTTTGATTTTTTATCCCAGCAAATTTGATTACAATGGTTTGTTTGTTCTAGGTGTGCAAGATGTGGTTCTTTCACACATATACGTGTATCTATTCTTCCTCGTGTCCTTTTTCCATGTAGGTTATGACACAATGTTGAGTAGTCTCTCTCCTGGTCTTCCGTACGTCTTTGGTGATTATATATTTCACATGGTTTGTATATCTCTGTTAACCCCAATATGGTAATGTAGCCAATCCTCATCCCTTTCTATTTGGTGAACCATAAGTTTTTTAATGAATCTCTGGTTGCCTTTCTCTGTGGAAATATCTTCATTGGTATCAATTTTTAAGTAACTCCTAAAAGTGATATGATAGGATATGTGTCTTTTGCTTTCTCACTTACTACACGTGGCGTGATTACGTCTAGACTCATCTATGGTGCTGCAAATGGCATTGTTTCACTTTTTTCACTAGCGAATATTCCATCTGTACATGGAGGAGTTCTTCTTTGTCCACCCATCTGTTGGTGGACTTTTTGGTTACTTCCATATCTTGGCTATTGTAATACTGTGCCATGCAGATTTGCCTGCCTGTGTCTTTGCAATTCTCTCTTCTTAGATTTTAGGTCGAGGAGTGGGCCTGCTGGATCATATGGTAGCTCAACGTTGACCTTTTTAAGGCACATCCGTTCTGTTCTCATTCGTGGCCCTTTCCAACTTACGTCCCACTCGAAGTTGAGGGTGTGCATTTCTCCACAACACCTTCAGCATTTATTGTTTGTAGTTTTCTTGCTGATGGTTATTCTGACAAGTGTGAGCTGATACCTCTCTGTGGTTGAAATCGCACGTGCCTCATAATCCGTTGAAATTGAGCTTTAAGGCATGTCCTTTGTATTTTGCAAGCTGTGATTACCCCTTAGTTCTTCAAAGTGTTCTCTTAAAGTATGTGTCACATTTTGAAATGTTTTGGCCATTACCTCCCTCAAGACATTTTGAGGGCAGGTTTCATTTACAGTTCTGCAGTACTTGTTCCTATGAAATGACCATTAGCACAGCCTTTAAAGCTGCTTTTGCAGGTAACTGCCAGAGGGTGGCAGCCTTTCTATGTTCCCCACCCTGGTACCTAGGGAAAAGCCCTTGCGGCCTGTGGTGTTTCTCGGTTATAAATTAGAGTGGAGTGTGCCCAGACAAACCCACACAAGCTGATGTCTCCTTACTTTTGTTGGTTTTTTTAAATTTACTTTTTATTTTTTATTGGAGTAATTTTCCACTGTGTACGTGGACCACTTCTACTTTGTGCATTCCTCGGTTGATGGACATTTTCATTGCTTCCAAGTGTTGGCTATGGTAAATATTGTTGGAGTGCAGGATTGCCAGCCTGTGACTTTTTAATTCTCATTTTCTCAGGTGATAGGCCCAGCAGTGGTTGGGATTGATTGACTGGTAGCACCGTGTTACCCTTTTCAAAGCACCTTCTTTGTGTTTTCATTAGTGGCTCTTACCACGTCCCCCTTAGAATCGAGGGTACGCATTTCTCCACAATCGCTTCAGCATTTATTGTTTGCAGCATTTATGCTAACGGCCCTTCTGGCTGCTGTGAGCTGATAGGTGTTTGTAATTTGGGTTTGCATGTCTTTGAAAATTCGTAAAACTCATCATTTTTCTCTGCCGTTTTCTTTTCTGTTAAAAAAAGGAAACAATTGGGAGTACAATATAACTCTTGCAATTGTCTTCTTGGAAGGTTGCCCTCTTTTGAATTTTTTGGTCGATTTTCCACCCCAGAATTTTTTTAGAGAGCAGGTGTCATTTACCGAACTGCAAGTTTGGTGACTATTTAGTGACCTTTGGCAATGGATTTAAAGCTGCTGTTGTGGGAAGTGGCCTCAAGGAGGCAGCATTTCTCCATTCCCAAATCTGGGTACGAGGGCAGCAGAGTCTTTCTGGAAGTCGTGTTCCTAGGTTGTAAATTACATTGGAATGTGCATGGAGAAACCCCCATAAGATTATGTCTCATTATTTCTTCTTGGTTTTAAATTTTTTTTTTAATTGGGGTAAAGCTTAGAATATTGTTTCTCCTAGGTGTACACGATCTGGTTCATTTGTACATTATATATGTCTATTCAAGTACAGATCCTCTTCCCATGTAAAATGTTACTGAGGGTTCCGCAGACCTCCCTTGCTATATGGTCGGTCTTTTTGATATATGTATATAATATGTGTTTGTATACATATAGTAACACTAATCTTAATTTATCCATTCCCCCCACCTTTCCTTTTAGATGAGCATAGTTTGTTTTCTAAGTCTGTGGGTGTCTTTCTCTGTGGAAATACGTTCATTTGTGTCAGTTATTAGATAACGCCTATAAGTGATATCATAGAATATAGGTCTTTTGCTTTCCGACTTACCTCATGTTTCGTGATGATCTCCAGACTCATTTGTGGTGCCTCAGAGAGCAATGGTTCATTGTCTTCCATGGCTAATATTCCATTGTGTACATGGACCACTTCTTCTTTATCCATTCACCTCTTGTTGGACATTTTGATTGCTTCACTTTCTTGGCTATTGTGAATAAGGCTGCACTGCAGCTTTTGCGGCCTGTGTCTTCTCGATTCTTGTCTTCTCAGGTGAGAGGTCCAATGGTGCGCCTGCTGGATTGAATGGTACCTCCATTTTTACTTTTAAACACAGCTCCTTTCTGTTCTCATTATTGGCTGTTACCCCTTTACGTCTCACCAGCAGGTAGAGGGTACACAGTTCCCTAAAACCCCTTCAGCATTTATTGTCTGTAGACTTTTTGCTGCTGGTCAGTCGACTGGTGTAAGTTGAAACTTTTTGTAGATTAGATTGCATGGGTCTAACACTCCCTGAGGTTGAGCTTTTATCCATTTTCCTTTTTTTTTTAAAAAGAGCGTGAGTAAAACTTAACTCTTCATACTCTCTTCTTGAAACCTTTGCCTGTTTTGAATTTTTTTGTCCATTCCCTACTTCAGCACAATTTTTTAGGGCAGGTGTCCTTTACAGCCCTGAGTCCTTGGGAATGTTAAGTGACCATTAGCTGTGAGTTTAAAGCTGCTCCTGCAGGGAAAGGTCAGAAGGTGGCAGCATTTCTCCTTTACCAAATTTGGTTACTGGGGAAACAGAGCCTTAATGGAAGTGGTGTTCTAGGTTGTAAATTAGAATGGAATGTGCCAGGAAAAAGCCCTGTAAGTTTATGTCTCATTACTTCTTGTTCATATTTGTAATTTACTTTTGATTTTTTATCCCAGCAAATTTGATTACAATGGTTTGTTTGTTCTAGGTGTGCAAGATGTGGTTCTTTCACACATATACGTGTATCTATTCTTCCTCGCGTCCTTTTTCCATGTAGGTTATGACACAATGTTGAGTAGTCTCTCTCCTGGTCTTCCGTACGTCTTTGGTGATTATATATTTCACATGGTTTGTATATCTCTGTTAACCCCAATATGGTAATGTAGCCAATCCTCATCCCTTTCTATTTGGTGAACCATAAGTTTTTTAATGAATCTCTGGTTGCCTTTCTCTGTGGAAATATCTTCATTGGTATCAATTTTTAAGTAACTCCTAAAAGTGATATGATAGGATATGTGTCTTTTGCTTTCTCACTTACTACACGTGGCGTGATTACGTCTAGACTCATCTATGGTGCTGCAAATGGCATTGTTTCACTTTTTTCACTAGCGAATATTCCATCTGTACATGGAGGAGTTCTTCTTTGTCCACCCATCTGTTGGTGGACTTTTTGGTTACTTCCATATCTTGGCTATTGTAATACTGTGCCATGCAGATTTGCCTGCCTGTGTCTTTGCAATTCTCTCTTCTTAGATTTTAGGTCGAGGAGTGGGCCTGCTGGATCATATGGTAGCTCAACGTTGACCTTTTTAAGGCACATCCGTTCTGTTCTCATTCGTGGCCCTTTCCAACTTACGTCCCACTCGAAGTTGAGGGTGTGCATTTCTCCACAACACCTTCAGCATTTATTGTTTGTAGTTTTCTTGCTGATGGTTATTCTGACAAGTGTGAGCTGATACCTCTCTGTGGTTGAAATCGCACGTGCCTCATAATCCGTTGAAATTGAGCTTTAAGGCATGTCCTTTGTATTTTGCAAGCTGTGATTACCCCTTAGTTCTTCAAAGTGTTCTCTTAAAGTATGTGTCACATTTTGAAATGTTTTGGCCATTACCTCCCTCAAGACATTTTGAGGGCAGGTTTCATTTACAGTTCTGCAGTACTTGTTCCTATGAAATGACCATTAGCACAGCCTTTAAAGCTGCTTTTGCAGGTAACTGCCAGAGGGTGGCAGCCTTTCTATGTTCCCCACCCTGGTACCTAGGGAAAAGCCCTTGCGGCCTGTGGTGTTTCTCGGTTATAAATTAGAGTGGAGTGTGCCCAGACAAACCCACACAAGCTGATGTCTCCTTACTTTTGTTGGTTTTTTTAAATTTACTTTTTATTTTTTATTGGAGTAATTTTCCACTGTGTACGTGGACCACTTCTACTTTGTGCATTCCTCAGTTGATGGACATTTTCATTGCTTCCAAGTGTTGGCTATGGTAAATATTGTTGGAGTGCAGGATTGCCAGCCTGTGACTTTTTAATTCTCATTTTCTCAGGTGATAGGCCCAGCAGTGGTTGGGATTGATTGACTGGTAGCACCGTGTTACCCTTTTCAAAGCACCTTCTTTGTGTTTTCATTAGTGGCTCTTACCACGTCCCCCTTAGAATCGAGGGTACGCATTTCTCCACAATCGCTTCAGCATTTATTGTTTGCAGCATTTATGCTAACGGCCCTTCTGGCTGCTGTGAGCTGATAGGTGTTTGTAATTTGGGTTTGCATGTCTTTGAAAATTCGTAAAACTCATCATTTTTCTCTGCCGTTTTCTTTTCTGTTAAAAAAAGGAAACAATTGGGAGTACAATATAACTCTTGCAATTGTCTTCTTGGAAGGTTGCCCTCTTTTGAATTTTTTGGTCGATTTTCCACCCCAGAATTTTTTTAGAGAGCAGGTGTCATTTACCGAACTGCAAGTTTGGTGACTATTTAGTGACCTTTGGCAATGGATTTAAAGCTGCTGTTGTGGGAAGTGGCCTCAAGGAGGCAGCATTTCTCCATTCCCAAATCTGGGTACGAGGGCAGCAGAGTCTTTCTGGAAGTCGTGTTCCTAGGTTGTAAATTACATTGGAATGTGCATGGAGAAACCCCCATAAGATTATGTCTCATTATTTCTTCTTGGTTTTAAATTTTTTTTTTAATTGGGGTAAAGCTTAGAATATTGTTTCTCCTAGGTGTACACGATCTGGTTCATTTGTACATTATATATGTCTATTCAAGTACAGATCCTCTTCCCATGTAAAATGTTACTGAGGGTTCCGCAGACCTCCCTTGCTATATGGTCGGTCTTTTTGATATATGTATATAATATGTGTTTGTATACATATAGTAACACTAATCTTAATTTATCCATTCCCCCCACCTTTCCTTTTAGATGAGCATAGTTTGTTTTCTAAGTCTGTGGGTGTCTTTCTCTGTGGAAATACGTTCATTTGTGTCAGTTATTAGATAACGCCTATAAGTGATATCATAGAATATAGGTCTTTTGCTTTCCGACTTACCTCATGTTTCGTGATTATCTCCAGACTCATTTGTGGTGCCTCAGAGAGCAATGGTTCATTGTCTTCCATGGCTAATATTCCATTGTGTACATGGACCACTTCTTCTTTATCCATTCACCTCTTGTTGGACATTTTGATTGCTTCACTTTCTTGGCTATTGTGAATAAGGCTGCACTGCAGCTTTTGCGGCCTGTGTCTTCTCGATTCTTGTCTTCTCAGGTGAGAGGTCCAATGGTGCGCCTGCTGGATTGAATGGTACCTCCATTTTTACTTTTAAACACAGCTCCTTTCTGTTCTCATTATTGGCTGTTACCCCTTTACGTCTCACCAGCAGGTAGAGGGTACACAGTTCCCTAAAACCCCTTCAGCATTTATTGTCTGTAGACTTTTTGCTGCTGGTCAGTCGACTGGTGTAAGTTGAAACTTTTTGTAGATTAGATTGCATGGGTCTAACACTCCCTGAGGTTGAGCTTTTATCCATTTTCCTTTTTTTTTTAAAAGAGCGTGAGTAAAACTTAACTCTTCATACTCTCTTCTTGAAACATTTGCCTGTTTTGAATTTTTTTGTCCATTCCCTACTTCAGCACAATTTTTTAGGGCAGGTGTCCTTTACAGCCCTGAGTCCTTGGGAATGTTAAGTGACCATTAGCTGTGAGTTTAAAGCTGCTCCTGCAGGGAAAGGTCAGAAGGTGGCAGCATTTCTCCTTTACCAAATTTGGTTACTGGGGAAACAGAGCCTTAATGGAAGTGGTGTTCTAGGTTGTAAATTAGAATGGAATGTGCCAGGAAAAAGCCCTGTAAGTTTATGTCTCATTACTTCTTGTTCATATTTGTAATTTACTTTTGATTTTTTATCCCAGCAAATTTGATTACAATGGTTTGTTTGTTCTAGGTGTGCAAGATGTGGTTCTTTCACACATATACGTGTATCTATTCTTCCTCGCGTCCTCTTTCCATGTAGGTTATGACACAATGTTGAGTAGTCTCTCTCCTGGTCTTCCGTACGTCTTTGGTGATTATATATTTCACATGGTTTGTATATCTCTGTTAACCCCAATATGGTAATGTAGCCAATCCTCATCCCTTTCTATTTGGTGAACCATAAGTTTTTTAATGAATCTGTGGTTGCCTTTCTCTGTGGAAATATCTTCATTGGTATCAATTTTTAAGTAACTCCTAAAAGTGATATGATAGGATATGTGTCTTTTGCTTTCTCACTTACTACACGTGGCGTGATTACGTCTAGACTCATCTATGGTGCTGCAAATGGCATTGTTTCACTTTTTTCACTAGCGAATATTCCATCTGTACATGGAGGAGTTCTTCTTTGTCCACCCATCTGTTGGTGGACTTTTTGGTTACTTCCATATCTTGGCTATTGTAATACTGTGCCATGCAGATTTGCCTGCCTGTGTCTTTGCAATTCTCTCTTCTTAGATTTTAGGTCGAGGAGTGGGCCTGCTGGATCATATGGTAGCTCAACGTTGACCTTTTTAAGGCACATCCGTTCTGTTCTCATTCGTGGCGGTTTCCAAGTTACGTCCCACTCGAAGTTGAGGGTGTGCATTTCTCCACAACACCTTCAGCATTTATTGTTTGTAGTTTTCTTGCTGATGGTTATTCTGACAAGTGTGAGCTGATACCTCTCTGTGGTTGAAATCGCACGTGCCTCATAATCCGTTGAAATTGAGCTTTAAGGCATGTCCTTTGTATTTTGCAAGCTGTGATTACCCCTTAGTTCTTCAAAGTGTTCTCTTAAAGTATGTGTCACATTTTGAAATGTTTTGGCCATTACCTCCCTCAAGACATTTTGAGGGCAGGTTTCATTTACAGTTCTGCAGTACTTGTTCCTATGAAATGACCATTAGCACAGCCTTTAAAGCTGCTTTTGCAGGTAACTGCCAGAGGGTGGCAGCCTTTCTATGTTCCCCACCCTGGTACCTAGGGAAAAGCCCTTGCGGCCTGTGGTGTTTCTCGGTTATAAATTAGAGTGGAGTGTGCCCAGACAAACCCACACAAGCTGATGTCTCCTTACTTTTGTTGGTTTTTTAAATTTACTTTTTATTTTTTATTGGAGTAATTTTCCACTGTGTACGTGGACCACTTCTACTTTGTGCATTCCTCGGTTGATGGACATTTTCATTGCTTCCAAGTGTTGGCTATGGTAAATATTGTTGGAGTGCAGGATTGCCAGCCTGTGACTTTTTAATTCTCATTTTCTCAGGTGATAGGCCCAGCAGTGGTTGGGATTGATTGACTGGTAGCACCGTGTTACCCTTTTCAAAGCACCTTCTTTGTGTTTTCATTAGTGGCTCTTACCACGTCCCCCTTAGAATCGAGGGTACGCATTTCTCCACAATCGCTTCAGCATTTATTGTTTGCAGCATTTATGCTAACGGCCCTTCTGGCTGCTGTGAGCTGATAGGTGTTTGTAATTTGGGTTTGCATGTCTTTGAAAATTCGTAAAACTCATCATTTTTCTCTGCCGTTTTCTTTTCTGTTAAAAAAAGGAAACAATTGGGAGTACAATATAACTCTTGCAATTGTCTTCTTGGAAGGTTGCCCTCTTTTGAATTTTTTGGTCGATTTTCCACCCCAGAATTTTTTTAGAGAGCAGGTGTCATTTACCGAACTGCAAGTTTGGTGACTATTTAGTGACCTTTGGCAATGGATTTAAAGCTGCTGTTGTGGGAAGTGGCCTCAAGGAGGCAGCATTTCTCCATTCCCAAATCTGGGTACGAGGGCAGCAGAGTCTTTCTGGAAGTCGTGTTCCTAGGTTGTAAATTACATTGGAATGTGCATGGAGAAACCCCCATAAGATTATGTCTCATTATTTCTTCTTGGTTTTAAAATTTTTTTTTAATTGGGGTAAAGCTTAGAATATTGTTTCTCCTAGGTGTACACGATCTGGTTCATTTGTACATTATATATGTCTATTCAAGTACAGATCCTCTTCCCATGTAAAATGTTACTGAGGGTTCCGCAGACCTCCCTTGCTATATGGTCGGTCTTTTTGATATATGTATATAATATGTGTTTGTATACATATAGTAACACTAATCTTAATGTATCCATTCCCCCCACCTTTCCTTTTAGATGAGCATAGTTTGTTTTCTAAGTCTGTGGGTGTCTTTCTCTGTGGAAATACGTTCATTTGTGTCAGTTATTAGATAACGCCTATAAGTGATATCATAGAATATAGGTCTTTTGCTTTCCGACTTACCTCATGTTTCGTGATGATCTCCAGACTCATTTGTGGTGCCTCAGAGAGCAATGGTTCATTGTCTTCCATGGCTAATATTCCATTGTGTACATGGACCACTTCTTCTTTATCCATTCACCTCTTGTTGGACATTTTGATTGCTTCACTTTCTTGGCTATTGTGAATAAGGCTGCACTGCAGCTTTTGCGGCCTGTGTCTTCTCGATTCTTGTCTTCTCAGGTGAGAGGTCCAATGGTGCGCCTGCTGGATTGAATGGTACCTCCATTTTTACTTTTAAACACAGCTCCTTTCTGTTCTCATTATTGGCTGTTACCCCTTTACGTCTCACCAGCAGGTAGAGGGTACACAGTTCCCTAAAACCCCTTCAGCATTTATTGTCTGTAGACTTTTTGCTGCTGGTCAGTCGACTGGTGTAAGTTGAAACTTTTTGTAGATTAGATTGCATGGGTCTAACACTCCCTGAGGTTGAGCTTTTATCCATTTTCCTTTTTTTTTTAAAAGAGCGTGAGTAAAACTTAACTCTTCATACTCTCTTCTTGAAACATTTGCCTGTTTTGAATTTTTTTGTCCATTCCCTACTTCAGCACAATTTTTTAGGGCAGGTGTCCTTTACAGCCCTGAGTCCTTGGGAATGTTAAGTGACCATTAGCTGTGAGTTTAAAGCTGCTCCTGCAGGGAAAGGTCAGAAGGTGGCAGCATTTCTCCTTTACCAAATTTGGTTACTGGGGAAACAGAGCCTTAATGGAAGTGGTGTTCTAGGTTGTAAATTAGAATGGAATGTGCCAGGAAAAAGCCCTGTAAGTTTATGTCTCATTACTTCTTGTTCATATTTGTAATTTACTTTTGATTTTTTATCCCAGCAAATTTGATTACAATGGTTTGTTTGTTCTAGGTGTGCAAGATGTGGTTCTTTCACACATATACGTGTATCTATTCTTCCTCGCGTCCTTTTTCCATGTAGGTTATGACACAATGTTGAGTAGTCTCTCTCCTGGTCTTCCGTACGTCTTTGGTGATTATATATTTCACATGGTTTGTATATCTCTGTTAACCCCAATATGGTAATGTAGCCAATCCTCATCCCTTTCTATTTGGTGAACCATAAGTTTTTTAATGAATCTCTGGTTGCCTTTCTCTGTGGAAATATCTTCATTGGTATCAATTTTTAAGTAACTCCTAAAAGTGATATGATAGGATATGTGTCTTTTGCTTTCTCACTTACTACACGTGGCGTGATTACGTCTAGACTCATCTATGGTGCTGCAAATGGCATTGTTTCACTTTTTTCACTAGCGAATATTCCATCTGTACATGGAGGAGTTCTTCTTTGTCCACCCATCTGTTGGTGGACTTTTTGGTTACTTCCATATCTTGGCTATTGTAATACTGTGCCATGCAGATTTGCCTGCCTGTGTCTTTGCAATTCTCTCTTCTTAGATTTTAGGTCGAGGAGTGGGCCTGCTGGATCATATGGTAGCTCAACGTTGACCTTTTTAAGGCACATCCGTTCTGTTCTCATTCGTGGCCCTTTCCAACTTACGTCCCACTCGAAGTTGAGGGTGTGCATTTCTCCACAACACCTTCAGCATTTATTGTTTGTAGTTTTCTTGCTGATGGTTATTCTGACAAGTGTGAGCTGATACCTCTCTGTGGTTGAAATCGCACGTGCCTCATAATCCGTTGAAATTGAGCTTTAAGGCATGTCCTTTGTATTTTGCAAGCTGTGATTACCCCTTAGTTCTTCAAAGTGTTCTCTTAAAGTATGTGTCACATTTTGAAATGTTTTGGCCATTACCTCCCTCAAGACATTTTGAGGGCAGGTTTCATTTACAGTTCTGCAGTACTTGTTCCTATGAAATGACCATTAGCACAGCCTTTAAAGCTGCTTTTGCAGGTAACTGCCAGAGGGTGGCAGCCTTTCTATGTTCCCCACCCTGGTACCTAGGGAAAAGCCCTTGTGGCCTGTGGTGTTTCTCGGTTATAAATTAGAGTGGAGTGTGCCCAGACAAACCCACACAAGCTGATGTCTCCTTACTTTTGTTGGTTTTTTAAATTTACTTTTTATTTTTTATTGGAGTAATTTTCCACTGTGTACGTGGACCACTTCTACTTTGTGCATTCCTCGGTTGATGGACATTTTCATTGCTTCCAAGTGTTGGCTATGGTAAATATTGTTGGAGTGCAGGATTGCCAGCCTGTGACTTTTTAATTCTCATTTTCTCAGGTGATAGGCCCAGCAGTGGTTGGGATTGATTGACTGGTAGCACCGTGTTACCCTTTTCAAAGCACCTTCTTTGTGTTTTCATTAGTGGCTCTTACCACGTCCCCCTTAGAATCGAGGGTACGCATTTCTCCACAATCGCTTCAGCATTTATTGTTTGCAGCATTTATGCTAACGGCCCTTCTGGCTGCTGTGAGCTGATAGGTGTTTGTAATTTGGGTTTGCATGTCTTTGAAAATTCGTAAAACTCATCATTTTTCTCTGCCGTTTTCTTTTCTGTTAAAAAAAAGGAAACATTCGGGAGTACAATATAACTCTTGCAATTGTCTTCTTGGAAGGTTGCCCTCTTTTGAATTTTTTGGTCGATTTTCCACCCCAGAATTTTTTTAGAGAGCAGGTGTCATTTACCGAACTGCAAGTTTGGTGACTATTTAGTGACCTTTGGCAATGGATTTAAAGCTGCTGTTGTGGGAAGTGGCCTCAAGGAGGCAGCATTTCTCCATTCCCAAATCTGGGTACGAGGGCAGCAGAGTCTTTCTGGAAGTCGTGTTCCTAGGTTGTAAATTACATTGGAATGTGCATGGAGAAACCCCCATAAGATTATGTCTCATTATTTCTTCTTGGTTTTAAAATTTTTTTTTAATTGGGGTAAAGCTTAGAATATTGTTTCTCCTAGGTGTACACGATCTGGTTCATTTGTACATTATATATGTCTATTCAAGTACAGATCCTCTTCCCATGTAAAATGTTACTGAGGGTTCCGCAGACCTCCCTTGCTATATGGTCGGTCTTTTTGATATATGTATATAATATGTGTTTGTATACATATAGTAACACTAATCTTAATTTATCCATTCCCCCCACCTTTCCTTTTAGATGAGCATAGTTTGTTTTCTAAGTCTGTGGGTGTCTTTCTCTGTGGAAATACGTTCATTTGTGTCAGTTATTAGATAACGCCTATAAGTGATATCATAGAATATAGGTCTTTTGCTTTCCGACTTACCTCATGTTTCGTGATTATCTCCAGACTCATTTGTGGTGCCTCAGAGAGCAATGGTTCATTGTCTTCCATGGCTAATATTCCATTGTGTACATGGACCACTTCTTCTTTATCCATTCACCTCTTGTTGGACATTTTGATTGCTTCACTTTCTTGGCTATTGTGAATAAGGCTGCACTGCAGCTTTTGCGGCCTGTGTCTTCTCGATTCTTGTCTTCTCAGGTGAGAGGTCCAATGGTGCGCCTGCTGGATTGAATGGTACCTCCATTTTTACTTTTAAACACAGCTCCTTTCTGTTCTCATTATTGGCTGTTACCCCTTTACGTCTCACCAGCAGGTAGAGGGTACACAGTTCCCTAAAACCCCTTCAGCATTTATTGTCTGTAGACTTTTTGCTGCTGGTCAGTCGACTGGTGTAAGTTGAAACTTTTTGTAGATTAGATTGCATGGGTCTAACACTCCCTGAGGTTGAGCTTTTATCCATTTTCCTTTTTTTTTTAAAAAGAGCGTGAGTAAATCTTAACTCTTCATACTCTCTTCTTGAAACCTTTGCCTGTTTTGAATTTTTTTGTCCATTCCCTACTTCAGCACAATTTTTTAGGGCAGGTGTCCTTTACAGCCCTGAGTCCTTGGGAATGTTAAGTGACCATTAGCTGTGAGTTTAAAGCTGCTCCTGCAGGGAAAGGTCAGAAGGTGGCAGCATTTCTCCTTTACCAAATTTGGTTACTGGGGAAACAGAGCCTTAATGGAAGTGGTGTTCTAGGTTGTAAATTAGAATGGAATGTGCCAGGAAAAAGCCCTGTAAGTTTATGTCTCATTACTTCTTGTTCATATTTGTAATTTACTTTTGATTTTTTATCCCAGCAAATTTGATTACAATGGTTTGTTTGTTCTAGGTGTGCAAGATGTGGTTCTTTCACACATATACGTGTATCTATTCTTCCTCGCGTCCTTTTTCCATGTAGGTTATGACACAATGTTGAGTAGTCTCTCTCCTGGTCTTCCGTACGTCTTTGGTGATTATATATTTCACATGGTTTGTATATCTCTGTTAACCCCAATATGGTAATGTAGCCAATCCTCATCCCTTTCTATTTGGTGAACCATAAGTTTTTTTAATGAATCTCTGGTTGCCTTTCTCTGTGGAAATATCTTCATTGGTATCAATTTTTAAGTAACTCCTAAAAGTGATATGATAGGATATGTGTCTTTTGCTTTCTCACTTACTACACGTGGCGTGATTACGTCTAGACTCATCTATGGTGCTGCAAATGGCATTGTTTCACTTTTTTCACTAGCGAATATTCCATCTGTACATGGAGGAGTTCTTCTTTGTCCACCCATCTGTTGGTGGACTTTTTGGTTACTTCCATATCTTGGCTATTGTAATACTGTGCCATGCAGATTTGCCTGCCTGTGTCTTTGCAATTCTCTCTTCTTAGATTTTAGGTCGAGGAGTGGGCCTGCTGGATCATATGGTAGCTCAACGTTGACCTTTTTAAGGCACATCCGTTCTGTTCTCATTCGTGGCCCTTTCCAACTTACGTCCCACTCGAAGTTGAGGGTGTGCATTTCTCCACAACACCTTCAGCATTTATTGTTTGTAGTTTTCTTGCTGATGGTTATTCTGACAAGTGTGAGCTGATACCTCTCTGTGGTTGAAATCGCACGTGCCTCATAATCCGTTGAAATTGAGCTTTAAGGCATGTCCTTTGTATTTTGCAAGCTGTGATTACCCCTTAGTTCTTCAAAGTGTTCTCTTAAAGTATGTGTCACATTTTGAAATGTTTTGGCCATTACCTCCCTCAAGACATTTTGAGGGCAGGTTTCATTTACAGTTCTGCAGTACTTGTTCCTATGAAATGACCATTAGCACAGCCTTTAAAGCTGCTTTTGCAGGTAACTGCCAGAGGGTGGCAGCCTTTCTATGTTCCCCACCCTGGTACCTAGGGAAAAGCCCTTGCGGCCTGTGGTGTTTCTCGGTTATAAATTAGAGTGGAGTGTGCCCAGACAAACCCACACAAGCTGATGTCTCCTTACTTTTGTTGGTTTTTTAAATTTACTTTTTATTTTTTATTGGAGTAATTTTCCACTGTGTACGTGGACCACTTCTACTTTGTGCATTCCTCGGTTGATGGACATTTTCATTGCTTCCAAGTGTTGGCTATGGTAAATATTGTTGGAGTGCAGGATTGCCAGCCTGTGACTTTTTAATTCTCATTTTCTCAGGTGATAGGCCCAGCAGTGGTTGGGATTGATTGACTGGTAGCACCGTGTTACCCTTTTCAAAGCACCTTCTTTGTGTTTTCATTAGTGGCTCTTACCACGTCCCCCTTAGAATCGAGGGTACGCATTTCTCCACAATCGCTTCAGCATTTATTGTTTGCAGCATTTATGCTAACGGCCCTTCTGGCTGCTGTGAGCTGATAGGTGTTTGTAATTTGGGTTTGCATGTCTTTGAAAATTCGTAAAACTCATCATTTTTCTCTGCCGTTTTCTTTTCTGTTAAAAAAAAGGAAACATTCGGGAGTACAATATAACTCTTGCAATTGTCTTCTTGGAAGGTTGCCCTCTTTTGAATTTTTTGGTCGATTTTCCACCCCAGAATTTTTTTAGAGAGCAGGTGTCATTTACCGAACTGCAAGTTTGGTGACTATTTAGTGACCTTTGGCAATGGATTTAAAGCTGCTGTTGTGGGAAGTGGCCTCAAGGAGGCAGCATTTCTCCATTCCCAAATCTGGGTACGAGGGCAGCAGAGTCTTTCTGGAAGTCGTGTTCCTAGGTTGTAAATTACATTGGAATGTGCATGGAGAAACCCCCATAAGATTATGTCTCATTATTTCTTCTTGGTTTTAAAATTTTTTTTTAATTGGGGTAAAGCTTAGAATATTGTTTCTCCTAGGTGTACACGATCTGGTTCATTTGTACATTATATATGTCTATTCAAGTACAGATCCTCTTCCCATGTAAAATGTTACTGAGGGTTCCGCAGACCTCCCTTGCTATATGGTCGGTCTTTTTGATATATGTATATAATATGTGTTTGTATACATATAGTAACACTAATCTTAATGTATCCATTCCCCCCACCTTTCCTTTTAGATGAGCATAGTTTGTTTTCTAAGTCTGTGGGTGTCTTTCTCTGTGGAAATACGTTCATTTGTGTCAGTTATTAGATAACGCCTATAAGTGATATCATAGAATATAGGTCTTTTGCTTTCCGACTTACCTCATGTTTCGTGATGATCTCCAGACTCATTTGTGGTGCCTCAGAGAGCAATGGTTCATTGTCTTCCATGGCTAATATTCCATTGTGTACATGGACCACTTCTTCTTTATCCATTCACCTCTTGTTGGACATTTTGATTGCTTCACTTTCTTGGCTATTGTGAATAAGGCTGCACTGCAGCTTTTGCGGCCTGTGTCTTCTCGATTCTTGTCTTCTCAGGTGAGAGGTCCAATGGTGCGCCTGCTGGATTGAATGGTACCTCCATTTTTACTTTTAAACACAGCTCCTTTCTGTTCTCATTATTGGCTGTTACCCCTTTACGTCTCACCAGCAGGTAGAGGGTACACAGTTCCCTAAAACCCCTTCAGCATTTATTGTCTGTAGACTTCTTGCTGCTGGTCAGTCGACTGGTGTAAGTTGAAACTTTTTGTAGATTAGATTGCATGGGTCTAACACTCCCTGAGGTTGAGCTTTTATCCATTTTCCTTTTTTTTTTAAAAGAGCGTGAGTAAAACTTAACTCTTCATACTCTCTTCTTGAAACCTTTGCCTGTTTTGAATTTTTTTGTCCATTCCCTACTTCAGCACAATTTTTTAGGGCAGGTGTCCTTTACAGCCCTGAGTCCTTGGGAATGTTAAGTGACCATTAGCTGTGAGTTTAAAGCTGCTCCTGCAGGGAAAGGTCAGAAGGTGGCAGCATTTCTCCTTTACCAAATTTGGTTACTGGGGAAACAGAGCCTTAATGGAAGTGGTGTTCTAGGTTGTAAATTAGAATGGAATGTGCCAGGAAAAAGCCCTGTAAGTTTATGTCTCATTACTTCTTGTTCATATTTGTAATTTACTTTTGATTTTTTATCCCAGCAAATTTGATTACAATGGTTTGTTTGTTCTAGGTGTGCAAGATGTGGTTCTTTCACACATATACGTGTATCTATTCTTCCTCGTGTCCTTTTTCCATGTAGGTTATGACACAATGTTGAGTAGTCTCTCTCCTGGTCTTCCGTACGTCTTTGGTGATTATATATTTCACATGGTTTGTATATCTCTGTTAACCCCAATATGGTAATGTAGCCAATCCTCATCCCTTTCTATTTGGTGAACCATAAGTTTTTTAATGAATCTGTGGTTGCCTTTCTCTGTGGAAATATCTTCATTGGTATCAATTTTTAAGTAACTCCTAAAAGTGATATGATAGGATATGTGTCTTTTGCTTTCTCACTTACTACACGTGGCGTGATTACGTCTAGACTCATCTATGGTGCTGCAAATGGCATTGTTTCACTTTTTTCACTAGCGAATATTCCATCTGTACATGGAGGAGTTCTTCTTTGTCCACCCATCTGTTGGTGGACTTTTTGGTTACTTCCATATCTTGGCTATTGTAATACTGTGCCATGCAGATTTGCCTGCCTGTGTCTTTGCAATTCTCTCTTCTTAGATTTTAGGTCGAGGAGTGGGCCTGCTGGATCATATGGTAGCTCAACGTTGACCTTTTTAAGGCACATCCGTTCTGTTCTCATTCGTGGCCCTTTCCAACTTACGTCCCACTCGAAGTTGAGGGTGTGCATTTCTCCACAACACCTTCAGCATTTATTGTTTGTAGTTTTCTTGCTGATGGTTATTCTGACAAGTGTGAGCTGATACCTCTCTGTGGTTGAAATCGCACGTGCCTCATAATCCGTTGAAATTGAGCTTTAAGGCATGTCCTTTGTATTTTGCAAGCTGTGATTACCCCTTAGTTCTTCAAAGTGTTCTCTTAAAGTATGTGTCACATTTTGAAATGTTTTGGCCATTACCTCCCTCAAGACATTTTGAGGGCAGGTTTCATTTACAGTTCTGCAGTACTTGTTCCTATGAAATGACCATTAGCACAGCCTTTAAAGCTGCTTTTGCAGGTAACTGCCAGAGGGTGGCAGCCTTTCTATGTTCCCCACCCTGGTACCTAGGGAAAAGCCCTTGCGGCCTGTGGTGTTTCTCGGTTATAAATTAGAGTGGAGTGTGCCCAGACAAACCCACACAAGCTGATGTCTCCTTACTTTTGTTGGTTTTTTTAAATTTACTTTTTATTTTTTATTGGAGTAATTTTCCACTGTGTACGTGGACCACTTCTACTTTGTGCATTCCTCGGTTGATGGACATTTTCATTGCTTCCAAGTGTTGGCTATGGTAAATATTGTTGGAGTGCAGGATTGCCAGCCTGTGACTTTTTAATTCTCATTTTCTCAGGTGATAGGCCCAGCAGTGGTTGGGATTGATTGACTGGTAGCACCGTGTTACCCTTTTCAAAGCACCTTCTTTGTGTTTTCATTAGTGGCTCTTACCATGTCCCCCTTAGAATCGAGGGTACGCATTTCTCCACAATCGCTTCAGCATTTATTGTTTGCAGCATTTATGCTAACGGCCCTTCTGGCTGCTGTGAGCTGATAGGTGTTTGTAATTTGGGTTTGCATGTCTTTGAAAATTCGTAAAACTCATCATTTTTCTCTGCCGTTTTCTTTTCTGTTAAAAAAAAGGAAACATTCGGGAGTACAATATAACTCTTGCAATTGTCTTCTTGGAAGGTTGCCCTCTTTTGAATTTTTTGGTCGATTTTCCACCCCAGAATTTTTTTAGAGAGCAGGTGTCATTTACCGAACTGCAAGTTTGGTGACTATTTAGTGACCTTTGGCAATGGATTTAAAGCTGCTGTTGTGGGAAGTGGCCTCAAGGAGGCAGCATTTCTCCATTCCCAAATCTGGGTACGAGGGCAGCAGAGTCTTTCTGGAAGTCGTGTTCCTAGGTTGTAAATTACATTGGAATGTGCATGGAGAAACCCCCATAAGATTATGTCTCATTATTTCTTCTTGGTTTTAAAATTTTTTTTTAATTGGGGTAAAGCTTAGAATATTGTTTCTCCTAGGTGTACACGATCTGGTTCATTTGTACATTATATATGTCTATTCAAGTACAGATCCTCTTCCCATGTAAAATGTTACTGAGGGTTCCGCAGACCTCCCTTGCTATATGGTCGGTCTTTTTGATATATGTATATAATATGTGTTTGTATACATATAGTAACACTAATCTTAATTTATCCATTCCCCCCACCTTTCCTTTTAGATGAGCATAGTTTGTTTTCTAAGTCTGTGGGTGTCTTTCTCTGTGGAAATACGTTCATTTGTGTCAGTTATTAGATAACGCCTATAAGTGATATCATAGAATATAGGTCTTTTGCTTTCCGACTTACCTCATGTTTCGTGATTATCTCCAGACTCATTTGTGGTGCCTCAGAGAGCAATGGTTCATTGTCTTCCATGGCTAATATTCCATTGTGTACATGGACCACTTCTTCTTTATCCATTCACCTCTTGTTGGACATTTTGATTGCTTCACTTTCTTGGCTATTGTGAATAAGGCTGCACTGCAGCTTTTGCGGCCTGTGTCTTCTCGATTCTTGTCTTCTCAGGTGAGAGGTCCAATGGTGCGCCTGCTGGATTGAATGGTACCTCCATTTTTACTTTTAAACACAGCTCCTTTCTGTTCTCATTATTGGCTGTTACCCCTTTACGTCTCACCAGCAGGTAGAGGGTACACAGTTCCCTAAAACCCCTTCAGCATTTATTGTCTGTAGACTTCTTGCTGCTGGTCAGTCGACTGGTGTAAGTTGAAACTTTTTGTAGATTAGATTGCATGGGTCTAACACTCCCTGAGGTTGAGCTTTTATCCATTTTCCTTTTTTTTTTAAAAGAGCGTGAGTAAAACTTAACTCTTCATACTCTCTTCTTGAAACCTTTGCCTGTTTTGAATTTTTTTGTCCATTCCCTACTTCAGCACAATTTTTTAGGGCAGGTGTCCTTTACAGCCCTGAGTCCTTGGGAATGTTAAGTGACCATTAGCTGTGAGTTTAAAGCTGCTCCTGCAGGGAAAGGTCAGAAGGTGGCAGCATTTCTCCTTTACCAAATTTGGTTACTGGGGAAACAGAGCCTTAATGGAAGTGGTGTTCTAGGTTGTAAATTAGAATGGAATGTGCCAGGAAAAAGCCCTGTAAGTTTATGTCTCATTACTTCTTGTTCATATTTGTAATTTACTTTTGATTTTTTATCCCAGCAAATTTGATTACAATGGTTTGTTTGTTCTAGGTGTGCAAGATGTGGTTCTTTCACACATATACGTGTATCTATTCTTCCTCGTGTCCTTTTTCCATGTAGGTTATGACACAATGTTGAGTAGTCTCTCTCCTGGTCTTCCGTACGTCTTTGGTGATTATATATTTCACATGGTTTGTATATCTCTGTTAACCTCAATATGGTAATGTAGCCAATCCTCATCCCTTTCTATTTGGTGAACCATAAGTTTTTTAATGAATCTGTGGTTGCCTTTCTCTGTGGAAATATCTTCATTGGTATCAATTTTTAAGTAACTCCTAAAAGTGATATGATAGGATATGTGTCTTTTGCTTTCTCACTTACTACACGTGGCGTGATTACGTCTAGACTCATCTATGGTGCTGCAAATGGCATTGTTTCACTTTTTTCACTAGCGAATATTCCATCTGTACATGGAGGAGTTCTTCTTTGTCCACCCATCTGTTGGTGGACTTTTTGGTTACTTCCATATCTTGGCTATTGTAATACTGTGCCATGCAGATTTGCCTGCCTGTGTCTTTGCAATTCTCTCTTCTTAGATTTTAGGTCGAGGAGTGGGCCTGCTGGATCATATGGTAGCTCAACGTTGACCTTTTTAAGGCACATCCGTTCTGTTCTCATTCGTGGCCCTTTCCAACTTACGTCCCACTCGAAGTTGAGGGTGTGCATTTCTCCACAACACCTTCAGCATTTATTGTTTGTAGTTTTCTTGCTGATGGTTATTCTGACAAGTGTGAGCTGATACCTCTCTGTGGTTGAAATCGCACGTGCCTCATAATCCGTTGAAATTGAGCTTTAAGGCATGTCCTTTGTATTTTGCAAGCTGTGATTACCCCTTAGTTCTTCAAAGTGTTCTCTTAAAGTATGTGTCACATTTTGAAATGTTTTGGCCATTACCTCCCTCAAGACATTTTGAGGGCAGGTTTCATTTACAGTTCTGCAGTACTTGTTCCTATGAAATGACCATTAGCACAGCCTTTAAAGCTGCTTTTGCAGGTAACTGCCAGAGGGTGGCAGCCTTTCTATGTTCCCCACCCTGGTACCTAGGGAAAAGCCCTTGCGGCCTGTGGTGTTTCTCGGTTATAAATTAGAGTGGAGTGTGCCCAGACAAACCCACACAAGCTGATGTCTCCTTACTTTTGTTGGTTTTTTAAATTTACTTTTTATTTTTTATTGGAGTAATTTTCCACTGTGTACGTGGACCACTTCTACTTTGTGCATTCCTCGGTTGATGGACATTTTCATTGCTTCCAAGTGTTGGCTATGGTAAATATTGTTGGAGTGCAGGATTGCCAGCCTGTGACTTTTTAATTCTCATTTTCTCAGGTGATAGGCCCAGCAGTGGTTGGGATTGATTGACTGGTAGCACCGTGTTACCCTTTTCAAAGCACCTTCTTTGTGTTTTCATTAGTGGCTCTTACCACGTCCCCCTTAGAATCGAGGGTACGCATTTCTCCACAATCGCTTCAGCATTTATTGTTTGCAGCATTTATGCTAACGGCCCTTCTGGCTGCTGTGAGCTGATAGGTGTTTGTAATTTGGGTTTGCATGTCTTTGAAAATTCGTAAAACTCATCATTTTTCTCTGCCGTTTTCTTTTCTGTTAAAAAAAAGGAAACATTCGGGAGTACAATATAACTCTTGCAATTGTCTTCTTGGAAGGTTGCCCTCTTTTGAATTTTTTGGTCGATTTTCCACCCCAGAATTTTTTTAGAGAGCAGGTGTCATTTACCGAACTGCAAGTTTGGTGACTATTTAGTGACCTTTGGCAATGGATTTAAAGCTGCTGTTGTGGGAAGTGGCCTCAAGGAGGCAGCATTTCTCCATTCCCAAATCTGGGTACGAGGGCAGCAGAGTCTTTCTGGAAGTCGTGTTCCTAGGTTGTAAATTACATTGGAATGTGCATGGAGAAACCCCCATAAGATTATGTCTCATTATTTCTTCTTGGTTTTAAAATTTTTTTTTAATTGGGGTAAAGCTTAGAATATTGTTTCTCCTAGGTGTACACGATCTGGTTCATTTGTACATTATATATGTCTATTCAAGTACAGATCCTCTTCCCATGTAAAATGTTACTGAGGGTTCCGCAGACCTCCCTTGCTATATGGTCGGTCTTTTTGATATATGTATATAATATGTGTTTGTATACATATAGTAACACTAATCTTAATTTATCCATTCCCCCCACCTTTCCTTTTAGATGAGCATAGTTTGTTTTCTAAGTCTGTGGGTGTCTTTCTCTGTGGAAATACGTTCATTTGTGTCAGTTATTAGATAACGCCTATAAGTGATATCATAGAATATAGGTCTTTTGCTTTCCGACTTACCTCATGTTTCGTGATGATCTCCAGACTCATTTGTGGTGCCTCAGAGAGCAATGGTTCATTGTCTTCCATGGCTAATATTCCATTGTGTACATGGACCACTTCTTCTTTATCCATTCACCTCTTGTTGGACATTTTGATTGCTTCACTTTCTTGGCTATTGTGAATAAGGCTGCACTGCAGCTTTTGCGGCCTGTGTCTTCTCGATTCTTGTCTTCTCAGGTGAGAGGTCCAATGGTGCGCCTGCTGGATTGAATGGTACCTCCATTTTTACTTTTAAACACAGCTCCTTTCTGTTCTCATTATTGGCTGTTACCCCTTTACGTCTCACCAGCAGGTAGAGGGTACACAGTTCCCTAAAACCCCTTCAGCATTTATTGTCTGTAGACTTCTTGCTGCTGGTCAGTCGACTGGTGTAAGTTGAAACTTTTTGTAGATTAGATTGCATGGGTCTAACACTCCCTGAGGTTGAGCTTTTATCCATTTTCCTTTTTTTTTTAAAAGAGCGTGAGTAAAACTTAACTCTTCATACTCTCTTCTTGAAACCTTTGCCTGTTTTGAATTTTTTTGTCCATTCCCTACTTCAGCACAATTTTTTAGGGCAGGTGTCCTTTACAGCCCTGAGTCCTTGGGAATGTTAAGTGACCATTAGCTGTGAGTTTAAAGCTGCTCCTGCAGGGAAAGGTCAGAAGGTGGCAGCATTTCTCCTTTACCAAATTTGGTTACTGGGGAAACAGAGCCTTAATGGAAGTGGTGTTCTAGGTTGTAAATTAGAATGGAATGTGCCAGGAAAAAGCCCTGTAAGTTTATGTCTCATTACTTCTTGTTCATATTTGTAATTTACTTTTGATTTTTTATCCCAGCAAATTTGATTACAATGGTTTGTTTGTTCTAGGTGTGCAAGATGTGGTTCTTTCACACATATACGTGTATCTATTCTTCCTCGTGTCCTTTTTCCATGTAGGTTATGACACAATGTTGAGTAGTCTCTCTCCTGGTCTTCCGTACGTCTTTGGTGATTATATATTTCACATGGTTTGTATATCTCTGTTAACCTCAATATGGTAATGTAGCCAATCCTCATCCCTTTCTATTTGGTGAACCATAAGTTTTTTAATGAATCTGTGGTTGCCTTTCTCTGTGGAAATATCTTCATTGGTATCAATTTTTAAGTAACTCCTAAAAGTGATATGATAGGATATGTGTCTTTTGCTTTCTCACTTACTACACGTGGCGTGATTACGTCTAGACTCATCTATGGTGCTGCAAATGGCATTGTTTCACTTTTTTCACTAGCGAATATTCCATCTGTACATGGAGGAGTTCTTCTTTGTCCACCCATCTGTTGGTGGACTTTTTGGTTACTTCCATATCTTGGCTATTGTAATACTGTGCCATGCAGATTTGCCTGCCTGTGTCTTTGCAATTCTCTCTTCTTAGATTTTAGGTCGAGGAGTGGGCCTGCTGGATCATATGGTAGCTCAACGTTGACCTTTTTAAGGCACATCCGTTCTGTTCTCATTCGTGGCGGTTTCCAAGTTACGTCCCACTCGAAGTTGAGGGTGTGCATTTCTCCACAACACCTTCAGCATTTATTGTTTGTAGTTTTCTTGCTGATGGTTATTCTGACAAGTGTGAGCTGATACCTCTCTGTGGTTGAAATCGCACGTGCCTCATAATCCGTTGAAATTGAGCTTTAAGGCATGTCCTTTGTATTTTGCAAGCTGTGATTACCCCTTAGTTCTTCAAAGTGTTCTCTTAAAGTATGTGTCACATTTTGAAATGTTTTGGCCATTACCTCCCTCAAGACATTTTGAGGGCAGGTTTCATTTACAGTTCTGCAGTACTTGTTCCTATGAAATGACCATTAGCACAGCCTTTAAAGCTGCTTTTGCAGGTAACTGCCAGAGGGTGGCAGCCTTTCTATGTTCCCCACCCTGGTACCTAGGGAAAAGCCCTTGCGGCCTGTGGTGTTTCTCGGTTATAAATTAGAGTGGAGTGTGCCCAGACAAACCCACACAAGCTGATGTCTCCTTACTTTTGTTGGTTTTTTAAAATTTACTTTTTATTTTTTATTGGAGTAATTTTCCACTGTGTACGTGGACCACTTCTACTTTGTGCATTCCTCAGTTGATGGACATTTTCATTGCTTCCAAGTGTTGGCTATGGTAAATATTGTTGGAGTGCAGGATTGCCAGCCTGTGACTTTTTAATTCTCATTTTCTCAGGTGATAGGCCCAGCAGTGGTTGGGATTGATTGACTGGTAGCACCGTGTTACCCTTTTCAAAGCACCTTCTTTGTGTTTTCATTAGTGGCTCTTACCACGTCCCCCTTAGAATCGAGGGTACGCATTTCTCCACAATCGCTTCAGCATTTATTGTTTGCAGCATTTATGCTAACGGCCCTTCTGGCTGCTGTGAGCTGATAGGTGTTTGTAATTTGGGTTTGCATGTCTTTGAAAATTCGTAAAACTCATCATTTTTCTCTGCCGTTTTCTTTTCTGTTAAGAAAAGGAAACAATTGGGAGTACAATATAACTCTTGCAATTGTCTTCTTGGAAGGTTGCCCTCTTTTGAATTTTTTGGTCGATTTTCCACCCCAGAATTTTTTTAGAGAGCAGGTGTCATTTACCGAACTGCAAGTTTGGTGACTATTTAGTGACCTTTGGCAATGGATTTAAAGCTGCTGTTGTGGGAAGTGGCCTCAAGGAGGCAGCATTTCTCCATTCCCAAATCTGGGTACGAGGGCAGCAGAGTCTTTCTGGAAGTCGTGTTCCTAGGTTGTAAATTACATTGGAATGTGCATGGAGAAACCCCCATAAGATTATGTCTCATTATTTCTTCTTGGTTTTAAAATTTTTTTTTAATTGGGGTAAAGCTTAGAATATTGTTTCTCCTAGGTGTACACGATCTGGTTCATTTGTACATTATATATGTCTATTCAAGTACAGATCCTCTTCCCATGTAAAATGTTACTGAGGGTTCCACAGACCTCCCTTGCTATATGGTCGGTCTTTTTGATATATGTATATAATATGTGTTTGTATACATATAGTAACACTAATCTTAATTTATCCATTCCCCCCACCTTTCCTTTTAGATGAGCATAGTTTGTTTTCTAAGTCTGTGGGTGTCTTTCTCTGTGGAAATACGTTCATTTGTGTCAGTTATTAGATAACGCCTATAAGTGATATCATAGAATATAGGTCTTTTGCTTTCCGACTTACCTCATGTTTCGTGATTATCTCCAGACTCATTTGTGGTGCCTCAGAGAGCAATGGTTCATTGTCTTCCATGGCTAATATTCCATTGTGTACATGGACCACTTCTTCTTTATCCATTCACCTCTTGTTGGACATTTTGATTGCTTCACTTTCTTGGCTATTGTGAATAAGGCTGCACTGCAGCTTTTGCGGCCTGTGTCTTCTCGATTCTTGTCTTCTCAGGTGAGAGGTCCAATGGTGCGCCTGCTGGATTGAATGGTACCTCCATTTTTACTTTTAAACACAGCTCCTTTCTGTTCTCATTATTGGCTGTTACCCCTTTACGTCTCACCAGCAGGTAGAGGGTACACAGTTCCCTAAAACCCCTTCAGCATTTATTGTCTGTAGACTTTTTGCTGCTGGTCAGTCGACTGGTGTAAGTTGAAACTTTTTGTAGATTAGATTGCATGGGTCTAACACTCCCTGAGGTTGAGCTTTTATCCATTTTCCTTTTTTTTTTAAAAAGAGCGTGAGTAAATCTTAACTCTTCATACTCTCTTCTTGAAACCTTTGCCTGTTTTGAATTTTTTTGTCCATTCCCTACTTCAGCACAATTTTTTAGGGCAGGTGTCCTTTACAGCCCTGAGTCCTTGGGAATGTTAAGTGACCATTAGCTGTGAGTTTAAAGCTGCTCCTGCAGGGAAAGGTCAGAAGGTGGCAGCATTTCTCCTTTACCAAATTTGGTTACTGGGGAAACAGAGCCTTAATGGAAGTGGTGTTCTAGGTTGTAAATTAGAATGGAATGTGCCAGGAAAAAGCCCTGTAAGTTTATGTCTCATTACTTCTTGTTCATATTTGTAATTTACTTTTGATTTTTTATCCCAGCAAATTTGATTACAATGGTTTGTTTGTTCTAGGTGTGCAAGATGTGGTTCTTTCACACATATACGTGTATCTATTCTTCCTCGTGTCCTTTTTCCATGTAGGTTATGACACAATGTTGAGTAGTCTCTCTCCTGGTCTTCCGTACGTCTTTGGTGATTATATATTTCACATGGTTTGTATATCTCTGTTAACCCCAATATGGTAATGTAGCCAATCCTCATCCCTTTCTATTTGGTGAACCATAAGTTTTTTAATGAATCTCTGGTTGCCTTTCTCTGTGGAAATATCTTCATTGGTATCAATTTTTAAGTAACTCCTAAAAGTGATATGATAGGATATGTGTCTTTTGCTTTCTCACTTACTACACGTGGCGTGATTACGTCTAGACTCATCTATGGTGCTGCAAATGGCATTGTTTCACTTTTTTCACTAGCGAATATTCCATCTGTACATGGAGGAGTTCTTCTTTGTCCACCCATCTGTTGGTGGACTTTTTGGTTACTTCCATATCTTGGCTATTGTAATACTGTGCCATGCAGATTTGCCTGCCTGTGTCTTTGCAATTCTCTCTTCTTAGATTTTAGGTCGAGGAGTGGGCCTGCTGGATCATATGGTAGCTCAACGTTGACCTTTTTAAGGCACATCCGTTCTGTTCTCATTCGTGGCCCTTTCCAACTTACGTCCCACTCGAAGTTGAGGGTGTGCATTTCTCCACAACACCTTCAGCATTTATTGTTTGTAGTTTTCTTGCTGATGGTTATTCTGACAAGTGTGAGCTGATACCTCTCTGTGGTTGAAATCGCACGTGCCTCATAATCCGTTGAAATTGAGCTTTAAGGCATGTCCTTTGTATTTTGCAAGCTGTGATTACCCCTTAGTTCTTCAAAGTGTTCTCTTAAAGTATGTGTCACATTTTGAAATGTTTTGGCCATTACCTCCCTCAAGACATTTTGAGGGCAGGTTTCATTTACAGTTCTGCAGTACTTGTTCCTATGAAATGACCATTAGCACAGCCTTTAAAGCTGCTTTTGCAGGTAACTGCCAGAGGGTGGCAGCCTTTCTATGTTCCCCACCCTGGTACCTAGGGAAAAGCCCTTGCGGCCTGTGGTGTTTCTCGGTTATAAATTAGAGTGGAGTGTGCCCAGACAAACCCACACAAGCTGATGTCTCCTTACTTTTGTTGGTTTTTTAAAATTTACTTTTTATTTTTTATTGGAGTAATTTTCCACTGTGTACGTGGACCACTTCTACTTTGTGCATTCCTCAGTTGATGGACATTTTCATTGCTTCCAAGTGTTGGCTATGGTAAATATTGTTGGAGTGCAGGATTGCCAGCCTGTGACTTTTTAATTCTCATTTTCTCAGGTGATAGGCCCAGCAGTGGTTGGGATTGATTGACTGGTAGCACCGTGTTACCCTTTTCAAAGCACCTTCTTTGTGTTTTCATTAGTGGCTCTTACCACGTCCCCCTTAGAATCGAGGGTACGCATTTCTCCACAATCGCTTCAGCATTTATTGTTTGCAGCATTTATGCTAACGGCCCTTCTGGCTGCTGTGAGCTGATAGGTGTTTGTAATTTGGGTTTGCATGTCTTTGAAAATTCGTAAAACTCATCATTTTTCTCTGCCGTTTTCTTTTCTGTTAAGAAAAGGAAACAATTGGGAGTACAATATAACTCTTGCAATTGTCTTCTTGGAAGGTTGCCCTCTTTTGAATTTTTTGGTCGATTTTCCACCCCAGAATTTTTTTAGAGAGCAGGTGTCATTTACCGAACTGCAAGTTTGGTGACTATTTAGTGACCTTTGGCAATGGATTTAAAGCTGCTGTTGTGGGAAGTGGCCTCAAGGAGGCAGCATTTCTCCATTCCCAAATCTGGGTACGAGGGCAGCAGAGTCTTTCTGGAAGTCGTGTTCCTAGGTTGTAAATTACATTGGAATGTGCATGGAGAAACCCCCATAAGATTATGTCTCATTATTTCTTCTTGGTTTTAAAATTTTTTTTTAATTGGGGTAAAGCTTAGAATATTGTTTCTCCTAGGTGTACACGATCTGGTTCATTTGTACATTATATATGTCTATTCAAGTACAGATCCTCTTCCCATGTAAAATGTTACTGAGGGTTCCACAGACCTCCCTTGCTATATGGTCGGTCTTTTTGATATATGTATATAATATGTGTTTGTATACATATAGTAACACTAATCTTAATTTATCCATTCCCCCCACCTTTCCTTTTAGATGAGCATAGTTTGTTTTCTAAGTCTGTGGGTGTCTTTCTCTGTGGAAATACGTTCATTTGTGTCAGTTATTAGATAACGCCTATAAGTGATATCATAGAATATAGGTCTTTTGCTTTCCGACTTACCTCATGTTTCGTGATTATCTCCAGACTCATTTGTGGTGCCTCAGAGAGCAATGGTTCATTGTCTTCCATGGCTAATATTCCATTGTGTACATGGACCACTTCTTCTTTATCCATTCACCTCTTGTTGGACATTTTGATTGCTTCACTTTCTTGGCTATTGTGAATAAGGCTGCACTGCAGCTTTTGCGGCCTGTGTCTTCTCGATTCTTGTCTTCTCAGGTGAGAGGTCCAATGGTGCGCCTGCTGGATTGAATGGTACCTCCATTTTTACTTTTAAACACAGCTCCTTTCTGTTCTCATTATTGGCTGTTACCCCTTTACGTCTCACCAGCAGGTAGAGGGTACACAGTTCCCTAAAACCCCTTCAGCATTTATTGTCTGTAGACTTTTTGCTGCTGGTCAGTCGACTGGTGTAAGTTGAAACTTTTTGTAGATTAGATTGCATGGGTCTAACACTCCCTGAGGTTGAGCTTTTATCCATTTTCCTTTTTTTTTTAAAAAGAGCGTGAGTAAATCTTAACTCTTCATACTCTCTTCTTGAAACCTTTGCCTGTTTTGAATTTTTTTGTCCATTCCCTACTTCAGCACAATTTTTTAGGGCAGGTGTCCTTTACAGCCCTGAGTCCTTGGGAATGTTAAGTGACCATTAGCTGTGAGTTTAAAGCTGCTCCTGCAGGGAAAGGTCAGAAGGTGGCAGCATTTCTCCTTTACCAAATTTGGTTACTGGGGAAACAGAGCCTTAATGGAAGTGGTGTTCTAGGTTGTAAATTAGAATGGAATGTGCCAGGAAAAAGCCCTGTAAGTTTATGTCTCATTACTTCTTGTTCATATTTGTAATTTACTTTTGATTTTTTATCCCAGCAAATTTGATTACAATGGTTTGTTTGTTCTAGGTGTGCAAGATGTGGTTCTTTCACACATATACGTGTATCTATTCTTCCTCGTGTCCTTTTTCCATGTAGGTTATGACACAATGTTGAGTAGTCTCTCTCCTGGTCTTCCGTACGTCTTTGGTGATTATATATTTCACATGGTTTGTATATCTCTGTTAACCCCAATATGGTAATGTAGCCAATCCTCATCCCTTTCTATTTGGTGAACCATAAGTTTTTTAATGAATCTCTGGTTGCCTTTCTCTGTGGAAATATCTTCATTGGTATCAATTTTTAAGTAACTCCTAAAAGTGATATGATAGGATATGTGTCTTTTGCTTTCTCACTTACTACACGTGGCGTGATTACGTCTAGACTCATCTATGGTGCTGCAAATGGCATTGTTTCACTTTTTTCACTAGCGAATATTCCATCTGTACATGGAGGAGTTCTTCTTTGTCCACCCATCTGTTGGTGGACTTTTTGGTTACTTCCATATCTTGGCTATTGTAATACTGTGCCATGCAGATTTGCCTGCCTGTGTCTTTGCAATTCTCTCTTCTTAGATTTTAGGTCGAGGAGTGGGCCTGCTGGATCATATGGTAGCTCAACGTTGACCTTTTTAAGGCACATCCGTTCTGTTCTCATTCGTGGCGGTTTCCAAGTTACGTCCCACTCGAAGTTGAGGGTGTGCATTTCTCCACAACACCTTCAGCATTTATTGTTTGTAGTTTTCTTGCTGATGGTTATTCTGACAAGTGTGAGCTGATACCTCTCTGTGGTTGAAATCGCACGTGCCTCATAATCCGTTGAAATTGAGCTTTAAGGCATGTCCTTTGTATTTTGCAAGCTGTGATTACCCCTTAGTTCTTCAAAGTGTTCTCTTAAAGTATGTGTCACATTTTGAAATGTTTTGGCCATTACCTCCCTCAAGACATTTTGAGGGCAGGTTTCATTTACAGTTCTGCAGTACTTGTTCCTATGAAATGACCATTAGCACAGCCTTTAAAGCTGCTTTTGCAGGTAACTGCCAGAGGGTGGCAGCCTTTCTATGTTCCCCACCCTGGTACCTAGGGAAAAGCCCTTGCGGCCTGTGGTGTTTCTCGGTTATAAATTAGAGTGGAGTGTGCCCAGACAAACCCACACAAGCTGATGTCTCCTTACTTTTGTTGGTTTTTTTAAATTTACTTTTTATTTTTTATTGGAGTAATTTTCCACTGTGTACGTGGACCACTTCTACTTTGTGCATTCCTCAGTTGATGGACATTTTCATTGCTTCCAAGTGTTGGCTATGGTAAATATTGTTGGAGTGCAGGATTGCCAGCCTGTGACTTTTTAATTCTCATTTTCTCAGGTGATAGGCCCAGCAGTGGTTGGGATTGATTGACTGGTAGCACCGTGTTACCCTTTTCAAAGCACCTTCTTTGTGTTTTCATTAGTGGCTCTTACCACGTCCCCCTTAGAATCGAGGGTACGCATTTCTCCACAATCGCTTCAGCATTTATTGTTTGCAGCATTTATGCTAACGGCCCTTCTGGCTGCTGTGAGCTGATAGGTGTTTGTAATTTGGGTTTGCATGTCTTTGAAAATTCGTAAAACTCATCATTTTTCTCTGCCGTTTTCTTTTCTGTTAAAAAAAGGAAACAATTGGGAGTACAATATAACTCTTGCAATTGTCTTCTTGGAAGGTTGCCCTCTTTTGAATTTTTTGGTCGATTTTCCACCCCAGAATTTTTTTAGAGAGCAGGTGTCATTTACCGAACTGCAAGTTTGGTGACTATTTAGTGACCTTTGGCAATGGATTTAAAGCTGCTGTTGTGGGAAGTGGCCTCAAGGAGGCAGCATTTCTCCATTCCCAAATCTGGGTACGAGGGCAGCAGAGTCTTTCTGGAAGTCGTGTTCCTAGGTTGTAAATTACATTGGAATGTGCATGGAGAAACCCCCATAAGATTATGTCTCATTATTTCTTCTTGGTTTTAAATTTTTTTTTTAATTGGGGTAAAGCTTAGAATATTGTTTCTCCTAGGTGTACACGATCTGGTTCATTTGTACATTATATATGTCTATTCAAGTACAGATCCTCTTCCCATGTAAAATGTTACTGAGGGTTCCGCAGACCTCCCTTGCTATATGGTCGGTCTTTTTGATATATGTATATAATATGTGTTTGTATACATATAGTAACACTAATCTTAATTTATCCATTCCCCCCACCTTTCCTTTTAGATGAGCATAGTTTGTTTTCTAAGTCTGTGGGTGTCTTTCTCTGTGGAAATACGTTCATTTGTGTCAGTTATTAGATAACGCCTATAAGTGATATCATAGAATATAGGTCTTTTGCTTTCCGACTTACCTCATGTTTCGTGATTATCTCCAGACTCATTTGTGGTGCCTCAGAGAGCAATGGTTCATTGTCTTCCATGGCTAATATTCCATTGTGTACATGGACCACTTCTTCTTTATCCATTCACCTCTTGTTGGACATTTTGATTGCTTCACTTTCTTGGCTATTGTGAATAAGGCTGCACTGCAGCTTTTGCGGCCTGTGTCTTCTCGATTCTTGTCTTCTCAGGTGAGAGGTCCAATGGTGCGCCTGCTGGATTGAATGGTACCTCCATTTTTACTTTTAAACACAGCTCCTTTCTGTTCTCATTATTGGCTGTTACCCCTTTACGTCTCACCAGCAGGTAGAGGGTACACAGTTCCCTAAAACCCCTTCAGCATTTATTGTCTGTAGACTTTTTGCTGCTGGTCAGTCGACTGGTGTAAGTTGAAACTTTTTGTAGATTAGATTGCATGGGTCTAACACTCCCTGAGGTTGAGCTTTTATCCATTTTCCTTTTTTTTTTAAAAGAGCGTGAGTAAAACTTAACTCTTCATACTCTCTTCTTGAAACATTTGCCTGTTTTGAATTTTTTTGTCCATTCCCTACTTCAGCACAATTTTTTAGGGCAGGTGTCCTTTACAGCCCTGTAATGTTAAGTGACCATTAGCTGTGAGTTTAAAGCTGCTCCTGCAGGGAAAGGTCAGAAGGTGGCAGCATTTCTCCTTTACCAAATTTGGTTACTGGGGAAACAGAGCCTTAATGGAAGTGGTGTTCTAGGTTGTAAATTAGAATGGAATGTGCCAGGAAAAAGCCCTGTAAGTTTATGTCTCATTACTTCTTGTTCATATTTGTAATTTACTTTTGATTTTTTATCCCAGCAAATTTGATTACAATGGTTTGTTTGTTCTAGGTGTGCAAGATGTGGTTCTTTCCCACATATACGTGTATCTATTCTTCCTCGCGTCCTTTTTCCATGTAGGTTATGACACAATGTTGAGTAGTCTCTCTCCTGGTCTTCCGTACGTCTTTGGTGATTATATATTTCACATGGTTTGTATATCTCTGTTAACCCCAATATGGTAATGTAGCCAATCCTCATCCCTTTCTATTGGTGAACCATAAGTTTTTTAATGAATCTCTGGTTGCCTTTCTCTGTGGAAATATCTTCATTGGTATCAATTTTTAAGTAACTCCTAAAAGTGATATGATAGGATATGTGTCTTTTGCTTTCTCACTTACTACACGTGGCGTGATTACGTCTAGACTCATCTATGGTGCTGCAAATGGCATTGTTTCACTTTTTTCACTAGCGAATATTCCATCTGTACATGGAGGAGTTCTTCTTTGTCCACCCATCTGTTGGTGGACTTTTTGGTTACTTCCATATCTTGGCTATTGTAATACTGTGCCATGCAGATTTGCCTGCCTGTGTCTTTGCAATTCTCTCTTCTTAGATTTTAGGTCGAGGAGTGGGCCTGCTGGATCATATGGTAGCTCAACGTTGACCTTTTTAAGGCACATCCGTTCTGTTCTCATTCGTGGCGGTTTCCAAGTTACGTCCCACTCGAAGTTGAGGGTGTGCATTTCTCCACAACACCTTCAGCATTTATTGTTTGTAGTTTTCTTGCTGATGGTTATTCTGACAAGTGTGAGCTGATACCTCTCTGTGGTTGAAATCGCACGTGCCTCATAATCCATTGAAATTGAGCTTTAAGGCATGTCCTTTGTATTTTGCAAGCTGTGATTACCCCTTAGTTCTTCAAAGTGTTCTCTTAAAGTATGTGTCACATTTTGAAATGTTTTGGCCATTACCTCCCTCAAGACATTTTGAGGGCAGGTTTCATTTACAGTTCTGCAGTACTTGTTCCTATGAAATGACCATTAGCACAGCCTTTAAAGCTGCTTTTGCAGGTAACTGCCAGAGGGTGGCAGCCTTTCTATGTTCCCCACCCTGGTACCTAGGGAAAAGCCCTTGCGGCCTGTGGTGTTTCTCGGTTATAAATTAGAGTGGAGTGTGCCCAGACAAACCCACACAAGCTGATGTCTCCTTACTTTTGTTGTTTTTTTTTAAATTTACTTTTTATTTTTTATTGGAGTAATTTTCAACTGTGTACGTGGACCACTTCTACTTTGTGCATTCCTCAGTTGATGGACATTTTCATTGCTTCCAAGTGTTGGCTATGGTAAATATTGTTGGAGTGCAGGATTGCCAGCCTGTGACTTTTTAATTCTCATTTTCTCAGGTGATAGGCCCAGCAGTGGTTGGGATTGATTGACTGGTAGCACCGTGTTACCCTTTTCAAAGCACCTTCTTTGTGTTTTCATTAGTGGCTCTTACCACGTCCCCCTTAGAATCGAGGGTACGCATTTCTCCACAATCGCTTCAGCATTTATTGTTTGCAGCATTTATGCTAACGGCCCTTCTGGCTGCTGTGAGCTGATAGGTGTTTGTAATTTGGGTTTGCATGTCTTTGAAAATTCGTAAAACTCATCATTTTTCTCTGCCGTTTTCTTTTCTGTTAAAAAAAGGAAACAATTGGGAGTACAATATAACTCTTGCAATTGTCTTCTTGGAAGGTTGCCCTCTTTTGAATTTTTTGGTCGATTTTCCACCCCAGAATTTTTTTAGAGAGCAGGTGTCATTTACCGAACTGCAAGTTTGGTGACTATTTAGTGACCTTTGGCAATGGATTTAAAGCTGCTGTTGTGGGAAGTGGCCTCAAGGAGGCAGCATTTCTCCATTCCCAAATCTGGGTACGAGGGCAGCAGAGTCTTTCTGGAAGTCGTGTTCCTAGGTTGTAAATTACATTGGAATGTGCATGGAGAAACCCCCATAAGATTATGTCTCATTATTTCTTCTTGGTTTTAAAATTTTTTTTAATTGGGGTAAAGCTTAGAATATTGTTTCTCCTAGGTGTACACGATCTGGTTCATTTGTACATTATATATGTCTATTCAAGTACAGATCCTCTTCCCATGTAAAATGTTACTGAGGGTTCCGCAGACCTCCCTTGCTATATGGTCGGTCTTTTTGATATATGTATATAATATGTGTTTGTATACATATAGTAACACTAATCTTAATTTATCCATTCCCCCCACCTTTCCTTTTAGATGAGCATAGTTTGTTTTCTAAGTCTGTGGGTGTCTTTC
The DNA here is from genome assembly GCF_965194805.1 of Balaenoptera borealis. Lineage (NCBI taxonomy): Eukaryota > Metazoa > Chordata > Mammalia > Artiodactyla > Balaenopteridae > Balaenoptera > Balaenoptera borealis. The sequence continues at coordinate 5,082 of NW_028122365.1, read as the reverse complement.
TCTGTGGAAATACGTTCATTTGTGTCAGTTATTAGATAACGCCTATAAGTGATATCATAGAATATAGGTCTTTTGCTTTCCAACTTACCTCATGTTTCGTGATTATCTCCAGACTCATTTGTGGTGCCTCAGAGAGCAATGGTTCATTGTCTTCCATGGCTAATATTCCATTGTGTACATGGACCACTTCTTCTTTATCCATTCACCTCTTGTTGGACATTTTGATTGCTTCACTTTCTTGGCTATTGTGAATAAGGCTGCACTGCAGCTTTTGCGGCCTGTGTCTTCTCGATTCTTGTCTTCTCAGGTGAGAGGTCCAATGGTGCGCCTGCTGGATTGAATGGTACCTCCATTTTTACTTTTAAACACAGCTCCTTTCTGTTCTCATTATTGGCTGTTACCCCTTTACGTCTCACCAGCAGGTAGAGGGTACACAGTTCCCTAAAACCCCTTCAGCATTTATTGTCTGTAGACTTCTTGCTGCTGGTCAGTCGACTGGTGTAAGTTGAAACTTTTTGTAGATTAGATTGCATGGGTCTAACACTCCCTGAGGTTGAGCTTTTATCCATTTTCCTTTTTTTTTTAAAAGAGCGTGAGTAAAACTTAACTCTTCATACTCTCTTCTTGAAACATTTGCCTGTTTTGAATTTTTTTGTCCATTCCCTACTTCAGCACAATTTTTTAGGGCAGGTGTCCTTTACAGCCCTGAGTCCTTGGGAATGTTAAGTGACCATTAGCTGTGAGTTTAAAGCTGCTCCTGCAGGGAAAGGTCAGAAGGTGGCAGCATTTCTCCTTTACCAAATTTGGTTACTGGGGAAACAGAGCCTTAATGGAAGTGGTGTTCTAGGTTGTAAATTAGAATGGAATGTGCCAGGAAAAAGCCCTGTAAGTTTATGTCTCATTACTTCTTGTTCATATTTGTAATTTACTTTTGATTTTTTATCCCAGCAAATTTGATTACAATGGTTTGTTTGTTCTAGGTGTGCAAGATGTGGTTCTTTCACACATATACGTGTATCTATTCTTCCTCGTGTCCTTTTTCCATGTAGGTTATGACACAATGTTGAGTAGTCTCTCTCCTGGTCTTCCGTACGTCTTTGGTGATTATATATTTCACATGGTTTGTATATCTCTGTTAACCTCAATATGGTAATGTAGCCAATCCTCATCCCTTTCTATTTGGTGAACCATAAGTTTTTTAATGAATCTGTGGTTGCCTTTCTCTGTGGAAATATCTTCATTGGTATCAATTTTTAAGTAACTCCTAAAAGTGATATGATAGGATATGTGTCTTTTGCTTTCTCACTTACTACACGTGGCGTGATTACGTCTAGACTCATCTATGGTGCTGCAAATGGCATTGTTTCACTTTTTTCACTAGCGAATATTCCATCTGTACATGGAGGAGTTCTTCTTTGTCCACCCATCTGTTGGTGGACTTTTTGGTTACTTCCATATCTTGGCTATTGTAATACTGTGCCATGCAGATTTGCCTGCCTGTGTCTTTGCAATTCTCTCTTCTTAGATTTTAGGTCGAGGAGTGGGCCTGCTGGATCATATGGTAGCTCAACGTTGACCTTTTTAAGGCACATCCGTTCTGTTCTCATTCGTGGCGGTTTCCAAGTTACGTCCCACTCGAAGTTGAGGGTGTGCATTTCTCCACAACACCTTCAGCATTTATTGTTTGTAGTTTTCTTGCTGATGGTTATTCTGACAAGTGTGAGCTGATACCTCTCTGTGGTTGAAATCGCACGTGCCTCATAATCCGTTGAAATTGAGCTTTAAGGCATGTCCTTTGTATTTTGCAAGCTGTGATTACCCCTTAGTTCTTCAAAGTGTTCTCTTAAAGTATGTGTCACATTTTGAAATGTTTTGGCCATTACCTCCCTCAAGACATTTTGAGGGCAGGTTTCATTTACAGTTCTGCAGTACTTGTTCCTATGAAATGACCATTAGCACAGCCTTTAAAGCTGCTTTTGCAGGTAACTGCCAGAGGGTGGCAGCCTTTCTATGTTCCCCACCCTGGTACCTAGGGAAAAGCCCTTGCGGCCTGTGGTGTTTCTCGGTTATAAATTAGAGTGGAGTGTGCCCAGACAAACCCACACAAGCTGATGTCTCCTTACTTTTGTTGGTTTTTTAAAATTTACTTTTTATTTTTTATTGGAGTAATTTTCCACTGTGTACGTGGACCACTTCTACTTTGTGCATTCCTCAGTTGATGGACATTTTCATTGCTTCCAAGTGTTGGCTATGGTAAATATTGTTGGAGTGCAGGATTGCCAGCCTGTGACTTTTTAATTCTCATTTTCTCAGGTGATAGGCCCAGCAGTGGTTGGGATTGATTGACTGGTAGCACCGTGTTACCCTTTTCAAAGCACCTTCTTTGTGTTTTCATTAGTGGCTCTTACCACGTCCCCCTTAGAATCGAGGGTACGCATTTCTCCACAATCGCTTCAGCATTTATTGTTTGCAGCATTTATGCTAACGGCCCTTCTGGCTGCTGTGAGCTGATAGGTGTTTGTAATTTGGGTTTGCATGTCTTTGAAAATTCGTAAAACTCATCATTTTTCTCTGCCGTTTTCTTTTCTGTTAAAAAAAGGAAACAATTGGGAGTACAATATAACTCTTGCAATTGTCTTCTTGGAAGGTTGCCCTCTTTTGAATTTTTTGGTCGATTTTCCACCCCAGAATTTTTTTAGAGAGCAGGTGTCATTTACCGAACTGCAAGTTTGGTGACTATTTAGTGACCTTTGGCAATGGATTTAAAGCTGCTGTTGTGGGAAGTGGCCTCAAGGAGGCAGCATTTCTCCATTCCCAAATCTGGGTACGAGGGCAGCAGAGTCTTTCTGGAAGTCGTGTTCCTAGGTTGTAAATTACATTGGAATGTGCATGGAGAAACCCCCATAAGATTATGTCTCATTATTTCTTCTTGGTTTTAAAATTTTTTTTTAATTGGGGTAAAGCTTAGAATATTGTTTCTCCTAGGTGTACACGATCTGGTTCATTTGTACATTATATATGTCTATTCAAGTACAGATCCTCTTCCCATGTAAAATGTTACTGAGGGTTCCACAGACCTCCCTTGCTATATGGTCGGTCTTTTTGATATATGTATATAATATGTGTTTGTATACATATAGTAACACTAATCTTAATTTATCCATTCCCCCCACCTTTCCTTTTAGATGAGCATAGTTTGTTTTCTAAGTCTGTGGGTGTCTTTCTCTGTGGAAATACGTTCATTTGTGTCAGTTATTAGATAACGCCTATAAGTGATATCATAGAATATAGGTCTTTTGCTTTCCGACTTACCTCATGTTTCGTGATTATCTCCAGACTCATTTGTGGTGCCTCAGAGAGCAATGGTTCATTGTCTTCCATGGCTAATATTCCATTGTGTACATGGACCACTTCTTCTTTATCCATTCACCTCTTGTTGGACATTTTGATTGCTTCACTTTCTTGGCTATTGTGAATAAGGCTGCACTGCAGCTTTTGCGGCCTGTGTCTTCTCGATTCTTGTCTTCTCAGGTGAGAGGTCCAATGGTGCGCCTGCTGGATTGAATGGTACCTCCATTTTTACTTTTAAACACAGCTCCTTTCTGTTCTCATTATTGGCTGTTACCCCTTTACGTCTCACCAGCAGGTAGAGGGTACACAGTTCCCTAAAACCCCTTCAGCATTTATTGTCTGTAGACTTTTTGCTGCTGGTCAGTCGACTGGTGTAAGTTGAAACTTTTTGTAGATTAGATTGCATGGGTCTAACACTCCCTGAGGTTGAGCTTTTATCCATTTTCCTTTTTTTTTTAAAAAGAGCGTGAGTAAATCTTAACTCTTCATACTCTCTTCTTGAAACCTTTGCCTGTTTTGAATTTTTTTGTCCATTCCCTACTTCAGCACAATTTTTTAGGGCAGGTGTCCTTTACAGCCCTGAGTCCTTGGGAATGTTAAGTGACCATTAGCTGTGAGTTTAAAGCTGCTCCTGCAGGGAAAGGTCAGAAGGTGGCAGCATTTCTCCTTTACCAAATTTGGTTACTGGGGAAACAGAGCCTTAATGGAAGTGGTGTTCTAGGTTGTAAATTAGAATGGAATGTGCCAGGAAAAAGCCCTGTAAGTTTATGTCTCATTACTTCTTGTTCATATTTGTAATTTACTTTTGATTTTTTATCCCAGCAAATTTGATTACAATGGTTTGTTTGTTCTAGGTGTGCAAGATGTGGTTCTTTCACACATATACGTGTATCTATTCTTCCTCGTGTCCTTTTTCCATGTAGGTTATGACACAATGTTGAGTAGTCTCTCTCCTGGTCTTCCGTACGTCTTTGGTGATTATATATTTCACATGGTTTGTATATCTCTGTTAACCCCAATATGGTAATGTAGCCAATCCTCATCCCTTTCTATTTGGTGAACCATAAGTTTTTTAATGAATCTCTGGTTGCCTTTCTCTGTGGAAATATCTTCATTGGTATCAATTTTTAAGTAACTCCTAAAAGTGATATGATAGGATATGTGTCTTTTGCTTTCTCACTTACTACACGTGGCGTGATTACGTCTAGACTCATCTATGGTGCTGCAAATGGCATTGTTTCACTTTTTTCACTAGCGAATATTCCATCTGTACATGGAGGAGTTCTTCTTTGTCCACCCATCTGTTGGTGGACTTTTTGGTTACTTCCATATCTTGGCTATTGTAATACTGTGCCATGCAGATTTGCCTGCCTGTGTCTTTGCAATTCTCTCTTCTTAGATTTTAGGTCGAGGAGTGGGCCTGCTGGATCATATGGTAGCTCAACGTTGACCTTTTTAAGGCACATCCGTTCTGTTCTCATTCGTGGCGGTTTCCAAGTTACGTCCCACTCGAAGTTGAGGGTGTGCATTTCTCCACAACACCTTCAGCATTTATTGTTTGTAGTTTTCTTGCTGATGGTTATTCTGACAAGTGTGAGCTGATACCTCTCTGTGGTTGAAATCGCACGTGCCTCATAATCCGTTGAAATTGAGCTTTAAGGCATGTCCTTTGTATTTTGCAAGCTGTGATTACCCCTTAGTTCTTCAAAGTGTTCTCTTAAAGTATGTGTC
>NW_028122366.1:0-75595 GCF_965194805.1 Balaenoptera borealis | reverse complement strand
CTTGCCAGACTGTGACACAGACCTCCCGCCTGCTTCAGCCCAAAGGGACGGCTTATGGTAAGGTAAAAACCCTGTGTTGGAAAGTTCCTGCCTAACCCTCGCACCAGCACAAGCATATTGGTCATTGGTCAAAGACTCTCCCCACAAGTTTAACATGTTTGCTCCCATCTAGCCTCCGAAGCCGAGTTTACCTAGCTAGGAATCTCACTTCAGGAAAGGTACTCAGGCTGCTGGTGACTGCACGTTGTTTCACCAGGCAGCCCAAATCGAGTACACCCACTTGCATTTTCCAGGGGGCAGAGCAAATGGTGTCAACTTACAGGCCTCCAGCCTGGGAGGGGCAACGTACACTTTGTGAATGGGAAAGAAGCCCATGCCTTCAGTGTGAAAGGCCGCTAGGCCTCTTTGCTTTGGCAGCCCAGGGATAGCGTCAGCTGTGAAATGCTTCCAAAGGAGCAGAGTCAGAGAACCTTGGAACCACAGAGCAGGTGCAGCCCAGAACACGGACTGCTCTTGGCCTGAGAACACCCACTGCCCAGCGCCTCTTTGGGGTACACACGTGTAGAGGGAGGGTGTTGAATTCTGCTGCGTCATAACTTCTCCGGGCCACGTAGTGTGAGGGCAAGGAGAGTGGCCCTCCACCTCATCCCAGTTTCATGTGTCAGTTGTCTAAGGCAAACTCCCTGCTTGAATCCCTCCGTGGGCTACGTAGCCTCCAGAGAAAGGTGGATGATTGGGACCCAGGGCTGGTATCTAGGTTAATGTTCTGTGCATCAACTTCGCAGCTGTTCTCTCTAAGCGGGTCCCAAAGGCTTTCTGGAAGAGTTTCCTTAGAGGGTCAGAAACAGGAAATTAACCGACAGGCCCACGGGGACGCCAGTTCTCTCCAGCAACAACGCTACCAGCCTCAGACACTTGGGTTCTCTTTGGTAAATGGAAGAACACTATGCTTGGAAGCTTCTTCCATCCAGTTTGAGAGTCGCACTTCCACTGCATCTTGGGATACCAAGTGTTGCCATGCCGTCACAATTTCCAATTCTTAGGCCTATGACGGCAGAGTGTCTGGCAGTTCTGAAAGAGAACTTAGGGATGCAGGCGTTTTGGCTCCTTCCACCGAGAAACCAGCTCCTCCAGCTCCTCTGTCGTTAGCTATTTCATGTTAGAATATCTCTAGGGGCCCTCTTTTCCTCCTCCACGAGGTAAGACACAAACGGAATTGCCCTAAAGGGAAGAAGCCTTCTGAGTCCGGCAGAGAGGCAGCCTCTCCCACTCAGCATTCCCCCAACGCTGAGCCCCGGGTATGGGACAGAGAGAGGGAGAAAGGCAGCCGTAACCCCGAGCTCTTCCACAATGTAGTATAGGCCTCACCCTCACGCACACGTCAATTTCACAGAGAAAACACCAGGCCTCGGTGTGCTTTCCTGTGGCAAGGAAACTTTGCTTTCATTCCTTAGGTGGCACGTTGGCTCAGGACTGCCCTACCCGAAGGACTCACGGTGTGCAGCCCTACTGGTTGAGATCAGCCCCTCTGGCTCTTTCTCGGATGACACCAACTGGAAAAGAGCCGTTCATATGCTGGGGACCCAGGGAGCTTTCCCTAGTCTACACCAGAACAGCACTCTGAGGGAGAGGAGCTGCTGACGTTTGGTAGCAAAATCTCCTATTCTGAAGAGAAACATTTCGCTGTGAGCGGGTTCCATCAGCCTTGCCATCTTTTCTCAGCTGGCTAGGATGGAGGGCAGGCAGTCAGTTGGCAGACTCACCTGAGGCCCTGCTTGCCAGACTGTGACACAGACCTCCCGCCTGCTTCAGCCCAAAGGGACGGCTTATGGTAAGGTACAAACCCTGTGTTGGAAAGTTCCTGCCTAACCCTCGCACCAGCACAAGCATATTGGTCATTGGTCAAAGACTTTCCCCACAAGTTTAACATGTTTGCTCCCATCTAGCCTCCGAAGCCGAGTTTACCTAGCTAGGAATCTCACTTCAGGAAAGGTACTCAGGCTGCTGGTGACTGCACGTTGTCTCACCAGGCAGCCCAAATCGAGTACACCCACTTGCATTTTCCAGGGGGCAGAGCAAATGGTGTCAACTTACAGGCCTCCAGCCTGGGAGGGGCAACGTACACTTTGTGAATGGGAAAGAAGCCCATGCCTTCAGTGTGAAAGGCCGCTAGGCCTCTTTGCTTTGGCAGCCCAGGGATAGCGTCAGCTGTGAAATGCTTCCAAAGGAGCAGAGTCAGAGAACCTTGGAACCACAGAGCAGGTGCAGCCCAGAACACGGACTACTCTTGGCCTGAGAACACCCACTGCCCAGCGCCTCTTTGGGGTACACACGTGTAGAGGGAGGGTGTTGAATTCTGCTGCGTCATAACTTCTCCGGGCCACGGAGTGTGAGGGCAAGGAGAGTGGCCCTCCACCTCATCCCAGTTTCATGTGTCAGTTGTCTAAGGCAAACTCCCTGCTTGAATCCCTCCGTGGGCTACGTAACCTCCAGAGAAAGGTGGATGATTGGGACCCAGGGCTGGTATCTAGGTTAATGTTCTGTGCATCAACTTCGCAGCTGTTCTCTCTAAGCGGGTCCCAAAGGCTTTCTGGAAGAGTTTCCTTAGAGGGTCAGAAACAGGAAATTAACCGACAGGCCCACGGGGACGCCAGTTCTCTCCAGCAACAACGCTACCAGCCTCAGACACTTGGGTTCTCTTTGGTAAATGGAAGAACACTATGCTTGGAAGCTTCTTCCATCCAGTTTGAGAGTCGCGCTTCCACTGCATCTTGGGATACCAAGTGTTGCCATGCCGTCACAATATCCAATTCTTAGGCCTATGACGGCAGAGTGTCTGGCAGTTCTGAAAGAGAACTTAGGGATGCAGGCGTTTTGGCTCCTTCCACCGAGAAACCAGCTCCTCCAGCTCCTCTGTCGTTAGCTATTTCATGTTAGAATATCTCTAGGGGCCCTCTTTTCCTCCTCCACGAGGTAAGACACAAACGGAATTGCCCTAAAGGGAAGAAGCCTTCTGAGTCCGGCAGAGAGGCAGCCTCTCCCACTCAGCATTCCCCCAACGCTGAGCCCCGGGTATGGGACAGAGAGAGGGAGAAAGGCAGCCGTAACCCCGAGCTCTTCCACAATGTAGTATAGGCCTCACCCTCACGCTCACGTCAATTTCACAGAGAAAACACCAGGCCTCGGTGTGCTTTCCTGTGGCAAGGAAACTTTGCTTTCATTCCTTAGGTGGCACGTTGGCTCAGGACTGCCCTACCCGAAGGACTCACGGTGTGCAGCCCTACTGGTTGAGATCAGCCCCTCTGGCTCTTTCTCGGATGACACCAACTGGAAAAGAGCCGTTCATATGCTGGGGACCCAGGGAGCTTTCCCTAGTCTACACCAGAACAGCACTCTGAGGGAGAGGAGCTGCTGACGTTTGGTAGCAAAATCTCCTATTCTGAAGAGAAACATTTCGCTGTAAGCGGGTTCCATCAGCCTTGCCATCTTTTCTCAGCTGGCTAGGATGGAGGGCAGGCAGTCAGTTGGCAGACTCACCTGAGGCCCTGCTTGCCAGACTGTGACACAGACCTCCCGCCTGCTTCAGCCCAAAGGGACGGCTTATGGTAAGGTAAAAACCCTGTGTTGGAAAGTTCCTGCCTAACCCTCGCACCAGCACAAGCATATTGGTCATTGGTCAAAGACTCTCCCCACAAGTTTAACATGTTTGCTCCCATCTAGCCTCCGAAGCCGAGTTTACCTAGCTAGGAATCTCACTTCAGGAAAGGTACTCAGGCTGCTGGTGACTGCACGTTGTTTCACCAGGCAGCCCAAATCGAGTACACCCACTTGCATTTTCCAGGGGGCAGAGCAAATGGTGTCAACTTACAGGCCTCCAGCCTGGGAGGGGCAACGTACACTTTGTGAATGGGAAAGAAGCCCATGCCTTCAGTGTGAAAGGCCGCTAGGCCTCTTTGCTTTGGCAGCCCAGGGATAGCGTCAGCTGTGAAATGCTTCCAAAGGAGCAGAGTCAGAGAACCTTGGAACCACAGAGCAGGTGCAGCCCAGAACACGGACTACTCTTGGCCTGAGAACACCCACTGCCCAGCGCCTCTTTGGGGTACACACGTGTAGAGGGAGGGTGTTGAATTCTGCTGCGTCATAACTTCTCCGGGCCACGTAGTGTGAGGGCAAGGAGAGTGGCCCTCCACCTCATCCCAGTTTCATGTGTCAGTTGTCTAAGGCAAACTCCCTGCTTGAATCCCTCCGTGGGCTACGTAACCTCCAGAGAAAGGTGGATGATTGGGACCCAGGGCTGGTATCTAGGTTAATGTTCTGTGCATCAACTTCGCAGCTGTTCTCTCTAAGCGGGTCCCAAAGGCTTTCTGGAAGAGTTTCCTTAGAGGGTCAGAAACAGGAAATTAACCGACAGGCCCACGGGGACGCCAGTTCTCTCCAGCAACAACGCTACCAGCCTCAGACACTTGGGTTCTCTTTGGTAAATGGAAGAACACTATGCTCGGAAGCTTCTTCCATCCAGTTTGAGAGTCGCGCTTCCACTGCATCTTGGGATACCAAGTGTTGCCATGCCGTCACAATTTCCAATTCTTAGGCCTATGACGGCAGAGTGTCTGGCAGTTCTGAAAGAGAACTTAGGGATGCAGGCGTTTTGGCTCCTTCCACCGAGAAACCAGCTCCTCCAGCTCCTCTGTCGTTAGCTATTTCATGTTAGAATATCTCTAGGGGCCCTCTTTTCCTCCTCCACGAGGTAAGACACAAACGGAATTGCCCTAAAGGGAAGAAGCCTTCTGAGTCCGGCAGAGAGGCAGCCTCTCCCACTCAGCATTCCCCCAACGCTGAGCCCCGGGTATGGGACAGAGAGAGGGAGAAAGGCAGCCGTAACCCCGAGCTCTTCCACAATGTAGTATAGGCCTCACCCTCACGCTCACGTCAATTTCACAGAGAAAACACCAGGCCTCGGTGTGCTTTCCTGTGGCAAGGAAACTTTGCTTTCATTCCTTAGGTGGCACGTTGGCTCAGGACTGCCCTACCCGAAGGACTCACGGTGTGCAGCCCTACTGGTTGAGATCAGCCCCTCTGGCTCTTTCTCGGATGACACCAACTGGAAAAGAGCCGTTCATATGCTGGGGACCCAGGGAGCTTTCCCTAGTCTACACCAGAACAGCACTCTGAGGGAGAGGAGCTGCTGACGTTTGGTAGCAAAATCTCCTATTCTGAAGAGAAACATTTCGCTGTGAGCGGGTTCCATCAGCCTTGCCATCTTTTCTCAGCTGGCTAGGATGGAGGGCAGGCAGTCAGTTGGCAGACTCACCTGAGGCCCTGCTTGCCAGACTGTGACACAGACCTCCCGCCTGCTTCAGCCCAAAGGGACGGCTTATGGTAAGGTAAAAACCCTGTGTTGGAAAGTTCCTGCCTAACCCTCGCACCAGCACAAGCATATTGGTCATTGGTCAAAGACTCTCCCCACAAGTTTAACATGTTTGCTCCCATCTAGCCTCCGAAGCCGAGTTTACCTAGCTAGGAATCTCACTTCAGGAAAGGTACTCAGGCTGCTGGTGACTGCACGTTGTTTCACCAGGCAGCCCAAATCGAGTACACCCACTTGCATTTTCCAGGGGGCAGAGCAAATGGTGTCAACTTACAGGCCTCCAGCCTGGGAGGGGCAACGTACACTTTGTGAATGGGAAAGAAGCCCATGCCTTCAGTGTGAAAGGCCGCTAGGCCTCTTTGCTTTGGCAGCCCAGGGATAGCGTCAGCTGTGAAATGCTTCCAAAGGAGCAGAGTCAGAGAACCTTGGAACCACAGAGCAGGTGCAGCCCAGAACACGGACTGCTCTTGGCCTGAGAACACCCACTGCCAAGCGCCTCTTTGGGGTACACACGTGTAGAGGGAGGGTGTTGAATTCTGCTGCGTCATAACTTCTCCGGGCCACGTAGTGTGAGGGCAAGGAGAGTGGCCCTCCACCTCATCCCAGTTTCATGTGTCAGTTGTCTAAGGCAAACTCCCTGCTTGAATCCCTCCGTGGGCTACGTAGCCTCCAGAGAAAGGTGGATGATTGGGACCCAGGGCTGGTATCTAGGTTAATGTTCTGTGCATCAACTTCGCAGCTGTTCTCTCTAAGCGGGTCCCAAAGGCTTTCTGGAAGAGTTTCCTTAGAGGGTCAGAAACAGGAAATTAACCGACAGGCCCACGGGGACGCCAGTTCTCTCCAGCAACAACGCTACCAGCCTCAGACACTTGGGTTCTCTTTGGTAAATGGAAGAACACTATGCTTGGAAGCTTCTTCCATCCAGTTTGAGAGTCGCACTTCCACTGCATCTTGGGATACCAAGTGTTGCCATGCCGTCACAATTTCCAATTCTTAGGCCTATGACGGCAGAGTGTCTGGCAGTTCTGAAAGAGAACTTAGGGATGCAGGCGTTTTGGCTCCTTCCACCGAGAAACCAGCTCCTCCAGCTCCTCTGTCGTTAGCTAGTTCATGTTAGAATATCTCTAGGGGCCCTCTTTTCCTCCTCCACGAGGTAAGACACAAACGGAATTGCCCTAAAGGGAAGAAGCCTTCTGAGTCCGGCAGAGAGGCAGCCTCTCCCACTCAGCATTCCCCCAACGCTGAGCCCCGGGTATGGGACAGAGAGAGGGAGAAAGGCAGCCGTAACCCCGAGCTCTTCCACAATGTAGTATAGGCCTCACCCTCACGCACACGTCAATTTCACAGAGAAAACACCAGGCCTCGGTGTGCTTTCCTGTGGCAAGGAAACTTTGCTTTCATTCCTTAGGTGGCACGTTGGCTCAGGACTGCCCTACCCGAAGGACTCACGGTGTGCAGCCCTACTGGTTGAGATCAGCCCCTCTGGCTCTTTCTCGGATGACACCAACTGGAAAAGAGCCGTTCATATGCTGGGGACCCAGGGAGCTTTCCCTAGTCTACACCAGAACAGCACTCTGAGGGAGAGGAGCTGCTGACGTTTGGTAGCAAAATCTCCTATTCTGAAGAGAAACATTTCGCTGTGAGCGGGTTCCATCAGCCTTGCCATCTTTTCTCAGCTGGCTAGGATGGAGGGCAGGCAGTCAGTTGGCAGACTCACCTGAGGCCCTGCTTGCCAGACTGTGACACAGACCTCCCGCCTGCTTCAGCCCAAAGGGACGGCTTATGGTAAGGTAAAAACCCTGTGTTGGAAAGTTCCTGCCTAACCCTCGCACCAGCACAAGCATATTGGTCATTGGTCAAAGACTTTCCCCACAAGTTTAACATGTTTGCTCCCATCTAGCCTCCGAAGCCGAGTTTACCTAGCTAGGAATCTCACTTCAGGAAAGGTACTCAGGCTGCTGGTGACTGCACGTTGTCTCACCAGGCAGCCCAAATCGAGTACACCCACTTGCATTTTCCAGGGGGCAGAGCAAATGGTGTCAACTTACAGGCCTCCAGCCTGGGAGGGGCAACGTACACTTTGTGAATGGGAAAGAAGCCCATGCCTTCAGTGTGAAAGGCCGCTAGGCCTCTTTGCTTTGGCAGCCCAGGGATAGCGTCAGCTGTGAAATGCTTCCAAAGGAGCAGAGTCAGAGAACCTTGGAACCACAGAGCAGGTGCAGCCCAGAACACGGACTACTCTTGGCCTGAGAACACCCACTGCCCAGCGCCTCTTTGGGGTACACACGTGTAGAGGGAGGGTGTTGAATTCTGCTGCGTCATAACTTCTCCGGGCCACGGAGTGTGAGGGCAAGGAGAGTGGCCCTCCACCTCATCCCAGTTTCATGTGTCAGTTGTCTAAGGCAAACTCCCTGCTTGAATCCCTCCGTGGGCTACGTAACCTCCAGAGAAAGGTGGATGATTGGGACCCAGGGCTGGTATCTAGGTTAATGTTCTGTGCATCAACTTCGCAGCTGTTCTCTCTAAGCGGGTCCCAAAGGCTTTCTGGAAGAGTTTCCTTAGAGGGTCAGAAACAGGAAATTAACCGACAGGCCCACGGGGACGCCAGTTCTCTCCAGCAACAACGCTACCAGCCTCAGACACTTGGGTTCTCTTTGGTAAATGGAAGAACACTATGCTTGGAAGCTTCTTCCATCCAGTTTGAGAGTCGCGCTTCCACTGCATCTTGGGATACCAAGTGTTGCCATGCCGTCACAATATCCAATTCTTAGGCCTATGACGGCAGAGTGTCTGGCAGTTCTGAAAGAGAACTTAGGGATGCAGGCGTTTTGGCTCCTTCCACCGAGAAACCAGCTCCTCCAGCTCCTCTGTCGTTAGCTATTTCATGTTAGAATATCTCTAGGGGCCCTCTTTTCCTCCTCCACGAGGTAAGACACAAACGGAATTGCCCTAAAGGGAAGAAGCCTTCTGAGTCCGGCAGAGAGGCAGCCTCTCCCACTCAGCATTCCCCCAACGCTGAGCCCCGGGTATGGGACAGAGAGAGGGAGAAAGGCAGCCGTAACCCCGAGCTCTTCCACAATGTAGTATAGGCCTCACCCTCACGCTCACGTCAATTTCACAGAGAAAACACCAGGCCTCGGTGTGCTTTCCTGTGGCAAGGAAACTTTGCTTTCATTCCTTAGGTGGCACGTTGGCTCAGGACTGCCCTACCCGAAGGACTCACGGTGTGCAGCCCTACTGGTTGAGATCAGCCCCTCTGGCTCTTTCTCGGATGACACCAACTGGAAAAGAGCCGTTCATATGCTGGGGACCCAGGGAGCTTTCCCTAGTCTACACCAGAACAGCACTCTGAGGGAGAGGAGCTGCTGACGTTTGGTAGCAAAATCTCCTATTCTGAAGAGAAACATTTCGCTGTAAGCGGGTTCCATCAGCCTTGCCATCTTTTCTCAGCTGGCTAGGATGGAGGGCAGGCAGTCAGTTGGCAGACTCACCTGAGGCCCTGCTTGCCAGACTGTGACACAGACCTCCCGCCTGCTTCAGCCCAAAGGGACGGCTTATGGTAAGGTAAAAACCCTGTGTTGGAAAGTTCCTGCCTAACCCTCGCACCAGCACAAGCATATTGGTCATTGGTCAAAGACTCTCCCCACAAGTTTAACATGTTTGCTCCCATCTAGCCTCCGAAGCCGAGTTTACCTAGCTAGGAATCTCACTTCAGGAAAGGTACTCAGGCTGCTGGTGACTGCACGTTGTTTCACCAGGCAGCCCAAATCGAGTACACCCACTTGCATTTTCCAGGGGGCAGAGCAAATGGTGTCAACTTACAGGCCTCCAGCCTGGGAGGGGCAACGTACACTTTGTGAATGGGAAAGAAGCCCATGCCTTCAGTGTGAAAGGCCGCTAGGCCTCTTTGCTTTGGCAGCCCAGGGATAGCGTCAGCTGTGAAATGCTTCCAAAGGAGCAGAGTCAGAGAACCTTGGAACCACAGAGCAGGTGCAGCCCAGAACACGGACTGCTCTTGGCCTGAGAACACCCACTGCCAAGCGCCTCTTTGGGGTACACACGTGTAGAGGGAGGGTGTTGAATTCTGCTGCGTCATAACTTCTCCGGGCCACGTAGTGTGAGGGCAAGGAGAGTGGCCCTCCACCTCATCCCAGTTTCATGTGTCAGTTGTCTAAGGCAAACTCCCTGCTTGAATCCCTCCGTGGGCTACGTAGCCTCCAGAGAAAGGTGGATGATTGGGACCCAGGGCTGGTATCTAGGTTAATGTTCTGTGCATCAACTTCGCAGCTGTTCTCTCTAAGCGGGTCCCAAAGGCTTTCTGGAAGAGTTTCCTTAGAGGGTCAGAAACAGGAAATTAACCGACAGGCCCACGGGGACGCCAGTTCTCTCCAGCAACAACGCTACCAGCCTCAGACACTTGGGTTCTCTTTGGTAAATGGAAGAACACTATGCTCGGAAGCTTCTTCCATCCAGTTTGAGAGTCGCACTTCCACTGCATCTTGGGATACCAAGTGTTGCCATGCCGTCACAATTTCCAATTCTTAGGCCTATGACGGCAGAGTGTCTGGCAGTTCTGAAAGAGAACTTAGGGATGCAGGCGTTTTGGCTCCTTCCACCGAGAAACCAGCTCCTCCAGCTCCTCTGTCGTTAGCTATTTCATGTTAGAATATCTCTAGGGGCCCTCTTTTCCTCCTCCACGAGGTAAGACACAAACGGAATTGCCCTAAAGGGAAGAAGCCTTCTGAGTCCGGCAGAGAGGCAGCCTCTCCCACTCAGCATTCCCCCAACGCTGAGCCCCGGGTATGGGACAGAGAGAGGGAGAAAGGCAGCCGTAACCCCGAGCTCTTCCACAATGTAGTATAGGCCTCACCCTCACGCTCACGTCAATTTCACAGAGAAAACACCAGGCCTCGGTGTGCTTTCCTGTGGCAAGGAAACTTTGCTTTCATTCCTTAGGTGGCACGTTGGCTCAGGACTGCCCTACCCGAAGGACTCACGGTGTGCAGCCCTACTGGTTGAGATCAGCCCCTCTGGCTCTTTCTCGGATGACACCAACTGGAAAAGAGCCGTTCATATGCTGGGGACCCAGGGAGCTTTCCCTAGTCTACACCAGAACAGCACTCTGAGGGAGAGGAGCTGCTGACGTTTGGTAGCAAAATCTCCTATTCTGAAGAGAAACATTTCGCTGTGAGCGGGTTCCATCAGCCTTGCCATCTTTTCTCAGCTGGCTAGGATGGAGGGCAGGCAGTCAGTTGGCAGACTCACCTGAGGCCCTGCTTGCCAGACTGTGACACAGACCTCCCGCCTGCTTCAGCCCAAAGGGACGGCTTATGGTAAGGTAAAAACCCTGTGTTGGAAAGTTCCTGCCTAACCCTCGCACCAGCACAAGCATATTGGTCATTGGTCAAAGACTTTCCCCACAAGTTTAACATGTTTGCTCCCATCTAGCCTCCGAAGCCGAGTTTACCTAGCTAGGAATCTCACTTCAGGAAAGGTACTCAGGCTGCTGGTGACTGCACGTTGTTTCACCAGGCAGCCCAAATCGAGTACACCCACTTGCATTTTCCAGGGGGCAGAGCAAATGGTGTCAACTTATAGGCCTCCAGCCTGGGAGGGGCAACGTACACTTTGTGAATGGGAAAGAAGCCCATGCCTTCAGTGTGAAAGGCCGCTAGGCCTCTTTGCTTTGGCAGCCCAGGGATAGCGTCAGCTCTGAAATGCTTCCAAAGGAGCAGAGTCAGAGAACCTTGGAACCACAGAGCAGGTGCAGCCCAGAACACGGACTGCTCTTGGCCTGAGAACACCCACTGCCCAGCGCCTCTTTGGGGTACACACGTGTAGAGGGAGGGTGTTGAATTCTGCTGCGTCATAACTTCTCCGGGCCACGTAGTGTGAGGGCAAGGAGAGTGGCCCTCCACCTCATCCCAGTTTCATGTGTCAGTTGTCTAAGGCAAACTCCCTGCTTGAATCCCTCCGTGGGCTACGTAGCCTCCAGAGAAAGGTGGATGATTGGGACCCAGGGCTGGTATCTAGGTTAATGTTCTGTGCATCAACTTCGCAGCTGTTCTCTCTAAGCGGGTCCCAAAGGCTTTCTGGAAGAGTTTCCTTAGAGGGTCAGAAACAGGAAATTAACCGACAGGCCCACGGGGACGCCAGTTCTCTCCAGCAACAACGCTACCAGCCTCAGACACTTGGGTTCTCTTTGGTAAATGGAAGAACACTATGCTTGGAAGCTTCTTCCATCCAGTTTGAGAGTCGCACTTCCACTGCATCTTGGGATACCAAGTGTTGCCATGCCGTCACAATTTCCAATTCTTAGGCCTATGACGGCAGAGTGTCTGGCAGTTCTGAAAGAGAACTTAGGGATGCAGGCGTTTTGGCTCCTTCCACCGAGAAACCAGCTCCTCCAGCTCCTCTGTCGTTAGCTAGTTCATGTTAGAATATCTCTAGGGGCCCTCTTTTCCTCCTCCACGAGGTAAGACACAAACGGAATTGCCCTAAAGGGAAGAAGCCTTCTGAGTCCGGCAGAGAGGCAGCCTCTCCCACTCAGCATTCCCCCAACGCTGAGCCCCGGGTATGGGACAGAGAGAGGGAGAAAGGCAGCCGTAACCCCGAGCTCTTCCACAATGTAGTATAGGCCTCACCCTCACGCTCACGTCAATTTCACAGAGAAAACACCAGGCCTCGGTGTGCTTTCCTGTGGCAAGGAAACTTTGCTTTCATTCCTTAGGTGGCACGTTGGCTCAGGACTGCCCTACCCGAAGGACTCACGGTGTGCAGCCCTACTGGTTGAGATCAGCCCCTCTGGCTCTTTCTCGGATGACACCAACTGGAAAAGAGCCGTTCATATGCTGGGGACCCAGGGAGCTTTCCCTAGTCTACACCAGAACAGCACTCTGAGGGAGAGGAGCTGCTGACGTTTGGTAGCAAAATCTCCTATTCTGAAGAGAAACATTTCGCTGTGAGCGGGTTCCATCAGCCTTGCCATCTTTTCTCAGCTGGCTAGGATGGAGGGCAGGCAGTCAGTTGGCAGACTCACCTGAGGCCCTGCTTGCCAGACTGTGACACAGACCTCCCGCCTGCTTCAGCCCAAAGGGACGGCTTATGGTAAGGTAAAAACCCTGTGTTGGAAAGTTCCTGCCTAACCCTCGCACCAGCACAAGCATATTGGTCATTGGTCAAAGACTTTCCCCACAAGTTTAACATGTTTGCTCCCATCTAGCCTCCGAAGCCGAGTTTACCTAGCTAGGAATCTCACTTCAGGAAAGGTACTCAGGCTGCTGGTGACTGCACGTTGTTTCACCAGGCAGCCCAAATCGAGTACACCCACTTGCATTTTCCAGGGGGCAGAGCAAATGGTGTCAACTTACAGGCCTCCAGCCTGGGAGGGGCAACGTACACTTTGTGAATGGGAAAGAAGCCCATGCCTTCAGTGTGAAAGGCCGCTAGGCCTCTTTGCTTTGGCAGCCCAGGGATAGCGTCAGCTCTGAAATGCTTCCAAAGGAGCAGAGTCAGAGAACCTTGGAACCACAGAGCAGGTGCAGCCCAGAACACGGACTGCTCTTGGCCTGAGAACACCCACTGCCCAGCGCCTCTTTGGGGTACACACGTGTAGAGGGAGGGTGTTGAATTCTGCTGCGTCATAACTTCTCCGGGCCACGTAGTGTGAGGGCAAGGAGAGTGGCCCTCCACCTCATCCCAGTTTCATGTGTCAGTTGTCTAAGGCAAACTCCCTGCTTGAATCCCTCCGTGGGCTACGTAACCTCCAGAGAAAGGTGGATGATTGGGACCCAGGGCTGGTATCTAGGTTAATGTTCTGTGCATCAACTTCGCAGCTGTTCTCTCTAAGCGGGTCCCAAAGGCTTTCTGGAAGAGTTTCCTTAGAGGGTCAGAAACAGGAAATTAACCGACAGGCCCACGGGGACGCCAGTTCTCTCCAGCAACAACGCTACCAGCCTCAGACACTTGGGTTCTCTTTGGTAAATGGAAGAACACTATGCTCGGAAGCTTCTTCCATCCAGTTTGAGAGTCGCGCTTCCACTGCATCTTGGGATACCAAGTGTTGCCATGCCGTCACAATTTCCAATTCTTAGGCCTATGACGGCAGAGTGTCTGGCAGTTCTGAAAGAGAACTTAGGGATGCAGGCGTTTTGGCTCCTTCCACCGAGAAACCAGCTCCTCCAGCTCCTCTGTCGTTAGCTATTTCATGTTAGAATATCTCTAGGGGCCGTCTTTTCCTCCTCCACGAGGTAAGACACAAACGGAATTGCCCTAAAGGGAAGAAGCCTTCTGAGTCCGGCAGAGAGGCAGCCTCTCCCACTCAGCATTCCCCCAACGCTGAGCCCCGGGTATGGGACAGAGAGAGGGAGAAAGGCAGCCGTAACCCCGAGCTCTTCCACAATGTAGTATAGGCCTCACCCTCACGCTCACGTCAATTTCACAGAGAAAACACCAGGCCTCGGTGTGCTTTCCTGTGGCAAGGAAACTTTGCTTTCATTCCTTAGGTGGCACGTTGGCTCAGGACTGCCCTACCCGAAGGACTCACGGTGTGCAGCCCTACTGGTTGAGATCAGCCCCTCTGGCTCTTTCTCGGATGACACCAACTGGAAAAGAGCCGTTCATATGCTGGGGACCCAGGGAGCTTTCCCTAGTCTACACCAGAACAGCACTCTGAGGGAGAGGAGCTGCTGACGTTTGGTAGCAAAATCTCCTATTCTGAAGAGAAACATTTCGCTGTGAGCGGGTTCCATCAGCCTTGCCATCTTTTCTCAGCTGGCTAGGATGGAGGGCAGGCAGTCAGTTGGCAGACTCACCTGAGGCCCTGCTTGCCAGACTGTGACACAGACCTCCCGCCTGCTTCAGCCCAAAGGGACGGCTTATGGTAAGGTAAAAACCCTGTGTTGGAAAGTTCCTGCCTAACCCTCGCACCAGCACAAGCATATTGGTCATTGGTCAAAGACTTTCCCCACAAGTTTAACATGTTTGCTCCCATCTAGCCTCCGAAGCCGAGTTTACCTAGCTAGGAATCTCACTTCAGGAAAGGTACTCAGGCTGCTGGTGACTGCACGTTGTTTCACCAGGCAGCCCAAATCGAGTACACCCACTTGCATTTTCCAGGGGGCAGAG
The DNA here is from genome assembly GCF_965194805.1 of Balaenoptera borealis. NCBI lineage: Eukaryota > Metazoa > Chordata > Mammalia > Artiodactyla > Balaenopteridae > Balaenoptera > Balaenoptera borealis. Next base: position 61,101 of record NW_028122366.1, on the reverse strand, counting down.
CAAATGGTGTCAACTTACAGGCCTCCAGCCTGGGAGGGGCAACGTACACTTTGTGAATGGGAAAGAAGCCCATGCCTTCAGTGTGAAAGGCCGCTAGGCCTCTTTGCTTTGGCAGCCCAGGGATAGCGTCAGCTGTGAAATGCTTCCAAAGGAGCAGAGTCAGAGAACCTTGGAACCACAGAGCAGGTGCAGCCCAGAACACGGACTGCTCTTGGCCTGAGAACACCCACTGCCCAGCGCCTCTTTGGGGTACACACGTGTAGAGGGAGGGTGTTGAATTCTGCTGCGTCATAACTTCTCCGGGCCACGTAGTGTGAGGGCAAGGAGAGTGGCCCTCCACCTCATCCCAGTTTCATGTGTCAGTTGTCTAAGGCAAACTCCCTGCTTGAATCCCTCCGTGGGCTACGTAGCCTCCAGAGAAAGGTGGATGATTGGGACCCAGGGCTGGTATCTAGGTTAATGTTCTGTGCATCAACTTCGCAGCTGTTCTCTCTAAGCGGGTCCCAAAGGCTTTCTGGAAGAGTTTCCTTAGAGGGTCAGAAACAGGAAATTAACCGACAGGCCCACGGGGACGCCAGTTCTCTCCAGCAACAACGCTACCAGCCTCAGACACTTGGGTTCTCTTTGGTAAATGGAAGAACACTATGCTCGGAAGCTTCTTCCATCCAGTTTGAGAGTCGCGCTTCCACTGCATCTTGGGATACCAAGTGTTGCCATGCCGTCACAATTTCCAATTCTTAGGCCTATGACGGCAGAGTGTCTGGCAGTTCTGAAAGAGAACTTAGGGATGCAGGCGTTTTGGCTCCTTCCACCGAGAAACCAGCTCCTCCAGCTCCTCTGTCGTTAGCTATTTCATGTTAGAATATCTCTAGGGGCCGTCTTTTCCTCCTCCACGAGGTAAGACACAAACGGAATTGCCCTAAAGGGAAGAAGCCTTCTGAGTCCGGCAGAGAGGCAGCCTCTCCCACTCAGCATTCCCCCAACGCTGAGCCCCGGGTATGGGACAGAGAGAGGGAGAAAGGCAGCCGTAACCCCGAGCTCTTCCACAATGTAGTATAGGCCTCACCCTCACGCTCACGTCAATTTCACAGAGAAAACACCAGGCCTCGGTGTGCTTTCCTGTGGCAAGGAAACTTTGCTTTCATTCCTTAGGTGGCACGTTGGCTCAGGACTGCCCTACCCGAAGGACTCACGGTGTGCAGCCCTACTGGTTGAGATCAGCCCCTCTGGCTCTTTCTCGGATGACACCAACTGGGCAAAGAGCCGTTCATATGCTGGGGACCCAGGGAGCTTTCCCTAGTCTACACCAGAACAGCACTCTGAGGGAGAGGAGCTGCTGACGTTTGGTAGCAAAATCTCCTATTCTGAAGAGAAACATTTCGCTGTAAGCGGGTTCCATCAGCCTTGCCATCTTTTCTCAGCTGGCTAGGATGGAGGGCAGGCAGTCAGTTGGCAGACTCACCTGAGGCCCTGCTTGCCAGACTGTGACACAGACCTCCCGCCTGCTTCAGCCCAAAGGGACGGCTTATGGTAAGGTACAAACCCTGTGTTGGAAAGTTCCTGCCTAACCCTCGCACCAGCACAAGCATATTGGTCATTGGTCAAAGACTCTCCCCACAAGTTTAACATGTTTGCTCCCATCTAGCCTCCGAAGCCGAGTTTACCTAGCTAGGAATCTCACTTCAGGAAAGGTACTCAGGCTGCTGGTGACTGCACGTTGTTTCACCAGGCAGCCCAAATCGAGTACACCCACTTGCATTTTCCAGGGGGCAGAGCAAATGGTGTCAACTTACAGGCCTCCAGCCTGGGAGGGGCAACGTACACTTTGTGAATGGGAAAGAAGCCCATGCCTTCAGTGTGAAAGGCCGCTAGGCCTCTTTGCTTTGGCAGCCCAGGGATAGCGTCAGCTGTGAAATGCTTCCAAAGGAGCAGAGTCAGAGAACCTTGGAACCACAGAGCAGGTGCAGCCCAGAACACGGACTGCTCTTGGCCTGAGAACACCCACTGCCCAGCGCCTCTTTGGGGTACACACGTGTAGAGGGAGGGTGTTGAATTCTGCTGCGTCATAACTTCTCCGGGCCACGTAGTGTGAGGGCAAGGAGAGTGGCCCTCCACCTCATCCCAGTTTCATGTGTCAGTTGTCTAAGGCAAACTCCCTGCTTGAATCCCTCCGTGGGCTACGTAACCTCCAGAGAAAGGTGGATGATTGGGACCCAGGGCTGGTATCTAGGTTAATGTTCTGTGCATCAACTTCGCAGCTGTTCTCTCTAAGCGGGTCCCAAAGGCTTTCTGGAAGAGTTTCCTTAGAGGGTCAGAAACAGGAAATTAACCGACAGGCCCACGGGGACGCCAGTTCTCTCCAGCAACAACGCTACCAGCCTCAGACACTTGGGTTCTCTTTGGTAAATGGAAGAACACTATGCTCGGAAGCTTCTTCCATCCAGTTTGAGAGTCGCGCTTCCACTGCATCTTGGGATACCAAGTGTTGCCATGCCGTCACAATTTCCAATTCTTAGGCCTATGACGGCAGAGTGTCTGGCAGTTCTGAAAGAGAACTTAGGGATGCAGGCGTTTTGGCTCCTTCCACCGAGAAACCAGCTCCTCCAGCTCCTCTGTCGTTAGCTATTTCATGTTAGAATATCTCTAGGGGCCCTCTTTTCCTCCTCCACGAGGTAAGACACAAACGGAATTGCCCTAAAGGGAAGAAGCCTTCTGAGTCCGGCAGAGAGGCAGCCTCTCCCACTCAGCATTCCCCCAACGCTGAGCCCCGGGTATGGGACAGAGAGAGGGATAAAGGCAGCCGTAACCCCGAGCTCTTCCACAATGTAGTATAGGCCTCACCCTCAAGCTCACGTCAATTTCATAGAGAAAACACCAGGCCTCGGTGTGCTTTCCTGTGGCAAGGAAACTTTGCTTTCATTCCTTAGGTGGCACGTTGGCTCAGGACTGCCCTACCCGAAGGACTCACGGTGTGCAGCCCTATTGGTTGAGATCAGCCCCTCTGGCTCTTTCTCGGATGACACCAACTGGGCAAAGAGCCGTTCATATGCTGGGGACCCAGGGAGCTTTCCCTAGTCTACACCAGAACAGCACTCTGAGGGAGAGGAGCTGCTGACGTTTGGTAGCAAAATCTCCTATTCTGAAGAGAAACATTTCGTTGTAAGCGGGTTCCATCAGCCTTGCCATCTTTTCTCAGCTGGCTAGGATGGAGGGCAGGCAGTCAGTTGGCAGACTCACCTGAGGCCCTGCTTGCCAGACTGTGACACAGACCTCCCGCCTGCTTCAGCCCAAAGGGACGGCTTATGGTAAGGTACAAACCCTGTGTTGGAAAGTTCCTGCCTAACCCTCGCACCAGCACAAGCATATTGGTCATTGGTCAAAGACTCTCCCCACAAGTTTAACATGTTTGCTCCCATCTAGCCTCCGAAGCCGAGTTTACCTAGCTAGGAATCTCACTTCAGGAAAGGTACTCAGGCTGCTGGTGACTGCACGTTGTTTCACCAGGCAGCCCAAATCGAGTACACCCACTTGCATTTTCCAGGGGCCAGAGCAAATGGTGTCAACTTACAGGCCTCCAGCCTGGGAGGGGCAACGTACACTTTGTGAATGGGAAAGAAGCCCATGCCTTCAGTGTGAAAGGCCGCTAGGCCTCTTTGCTTTGGCAGCCCAGGGATAGCGTCAGCTCTGAAATGCTTCCAAAGGAGCAGAGTCAGAGAACCTTGGAACCACAGAGCAGGTGCAGCCCAGAACACGGACTGCTCTTGGCCTGAGAACACCCACTGCCCAGCGCCTCTTTGGGGTACACACGTGTAGAGGGAGGGTGTTGAATTCTGCTGCGTCATAACTTCTCCGGGCCACGTAGTGTGAGGGCAAGGAGAGTGGCCCTCCACCTCATCCCAGTTTCATGTGTCAGTTGTCTAAGGCAAACTCCCTGCTTGAATCCCTCCGTGGGCTACGTAGCCTCCAGAGAAAGGTGGATGATTGGGACCCAGGGCTGGTATCTAGGTTAATGTTCTGTGCATCAACTTCGCAGCTGTTCTCTCTAAGCGGGTCCCAAAGGCTTTCTGGAAGAGTTTCCTTAGAGGGTCAGAAACAGGAAATTAACCGACAGGCCCACGGGGACGCCAGTTCTCTCCAGCAACAACGCTACCAGCCTCAGACACTTGGGTTCTCTTTGGTAAATGGAAGAACACTATGCTCGGAAGCTTCTTCCATCCAGTTTGAGAGTCGCGCTTCCACTGCATCTTGGGATACCAAGTGTTGCCATGCCGTCACAATTTCCAATTCTTAGGCCTATGACGGCAGAGTGTCTGGCAGTTCTGAAAGAGAACTTAGGGATGCAGGCGTTTTGGCTCCTTCCACCGAGAAACCAGCTCCTCCAGCTCCTCTGTCGTTAGCTATTTCATGTTAGAATATCTCTAGGGGCCGTCTTTTCCTCCTCCACGAGGTAAGACACAAACGGAATTGCCCTAAAGGGAAGAAGCCTTCTGAGTCCGGCAGAGAGGCAGCCTCTCCCACTCAGCATTCCCCCAACGCTGAGCCCCGGGTATGGGACAGAGAGAGGGAGAAAGGCAGCCGTAACCCCGAGCTCTTCCACAATGTAGTATAGGCCTCACCCTCACGCTCACGTCAATTTCACAGAGAAAACACCAGGCCTCGGTGTGCTTTCCTGTGGCAAGGAAACTTTGCTTTCATTCCTTAGGTGGCACGTTGGCTCAGGACTGCCCTACCCGAAGGACTCACGGTGTGCAGCCCTACTGGTTGAGATCAGCCCCTCTGGCTCTTTCTCGGATGACACCAACTGGGCAAAGAGCCGTTCATATGCTGGGGACCCAGGGAGCTTTCCCTAGTCTACACCAGAACAGCACTCTGAGGGAGAGGAGCTGCTGACGTTTGGTAGCAAAATCTCCTATTCTGAAGAGAAACATTTCGCTGTAAGCGGGTTCCATCAGCCTTGCCATCTTTTCTCAGCTGGCTAGGATGGAGGGCAGGCAGTCAGTTGGCAGACTCACCTGAGGCCCTGCTTGCCAGACTGTGACACAGACCTCCCGCCTGCTTCAGCCCAAAGGGACGGCTTATGGTAAGGTACAAACCCTGTGTTGGAAAGTTCCTGCCTAACCCTCGCACCAGCACAAGCATATTGGTCATTGGTCAAAGACTCTCCCCACAAGTTTAACATGTTTGCTCCCATCTAGCCTCCGAAGCCGAGTTTACCTAGCTAGGAATCTCACTTCAGGAAAGGTACTCAGGCTGCTGGTGACTGCACGTTGTTTCACCAGGCAGCCCAAATCGAGTACACCCACTTGCATTTTCCAGGGGGCAGAGCAAATGGTGTCAACTTACAGGCCTCCAGCCTGGGAGGGGCAACGTACACTTTGTGAATGGGAAAGAAGCCCATGCCTTCAGTGTGAAAGGCCGCTAGGCCTCTTTGCTTTGGCAGCCCAGGGATAGCGTCAGCTGTGAAATGCTTCCAAAGGAGCAGAGTCAGAGAACCTTGGAACCACAGAGCAGGTGCAGCCCAGAACACGGACTGCTCTTGGCCTGAGAACACCCACTGCCCAGCGCCTCTTTGGGGTACACACGTGTAGAGGGAGGGTGTTGAATTCTGCTGCGTCATAACTTCTCCGGGCCACGTAGTGTGAGGGCAAGGAGAGTGGCCCTCCACCTCATCCCAGTTTCATGTGTCAGTTGTCTAAGGCAAACTCCCTGCTTGAATCCCTCCGTGGGCTACGTAACCTCCAGAGAAAGGTGGATGATTGGGACCCAGGGCTGGTATCTAGGTTAATGTTCTGTGCATCAACTTCGCAGCTGTTCTCTCTAAGCGGGTCCCAAAGGCTTTCTGGAAGAGTTTCCTTAGAGGGTCAGAAACAGGAAATTAACCGACAGGCCCACGGGGACGCCAGTTCTCTCCAGCAACAACGCTACCAGCCTCAGACACTTGGGTTCTCTTTGGTAAATGGAAGAACACTATGCTCGGAAGCTTCTTCCATCCAGTTTGAGAGTCGCGCTTCCACTGCATCTTGGGATACCAAGTGTTGCCATGCCGTCACAATTTCCAATTCTTAGGCCTATGACGGCAGAGTGTCTGGCAGTTCTGAAAGAGAACTTAGGGATGCAGGCGTTTTGGCTCCTTCCACCGAGAAACCAGCTCCTCCAGCTCCTCTGTCGTTAGCTATTTCATGTTAGAATATCTCTAGGGGCCCTCTTTTCCTCCTCCACGAGGTAAGACACAAACGGAATTGCCCTAAAGGGAAGAAGCCTTCTGAGTCCGGCAGAGAGGCAGCCTCTCCCACTCAGCATTCCCCCAACGCTGAGCCCCGGGTATGGGACAGAGAGAGGGATAAAGGCAGCCGTAACCCCGAGCTCTTCCACAATGTAGTATAGGCCTCACCCTCAAGCTCACGTCAATTTCATAGAGAAAACACCAGGCCTCGGTGTGCTTTCCTGTGGCAAGGAAACTTTGCTTTCATTCCTTAGGTGGCACGTTGGCTCAGGACTGCCCTACCCGAAGGACTCACGGTGTGCAGCCCTATTGGTTGAGATCAGCCCCTCTGGCTCTTTCTCGGATGACACCAACTGGGCAAAGAGCCGTTCATATGCTGGGGACCCAGGGAGCTTTCCCTAGTCTACACCAGAACAGCACTCTGAGGGAGAGGAGCTGCTGACGTTTGGTAGCAAAATCTCCTATTCTGAAGAGAAACATTTCGTTGTAAGCGGGTTCCATCAGCCTTGCCATCTTTTCTCAGCTGGCTAGGATGGAGGGCAGGCAGTCAGTTGGCAGACTCACCTGAGGCCCTGCTTGCCAGACTGTGACACAGACCTCCCGCCTGCTTCAGCCCAAAGGGACGGCTTATGGTAAGGTACAAACCCTGTGTTGGAAAGTTCCTGCCTAACCCTCGCACCAGCACAAGCATATTGGTCATTGGTCAAAGACTCTCCCCACAAGTTTAACATGTTTGCTCCCATCTAGCCTCCGAAGCCGAGTTTACCTAGCTAGGAATCTCACTTCAGGAAAGGTACTCAGGCTGCTGGTGACTGCACGTTGTTTCACCAGGCAGCCCAAATCGAGTACACCCACTTGCATTTTCCAGGGGCCAGAGCAAATGGTGTCAACTTACAGGCCTCCAGCCTGGGAGGGGCAACGTACACTTTGTGAATGGGAAAGAAGCCCATGCCTTCAGTGTGAAAGGCCGCTAGGCCTCTTTGCTTTGGCAGCCCAGGAATAGCGTCAGCTCTGAAATGCTTCCAAAGGAGCAGAGTCAGAGAACCTTGGAACCACAGAGCAGGTGCAGCCCAGAACACGGACTGCTCTTGGCCTGAGAACACCCACTGCCCAGCGCCTCTTTGGGGTACACACGTGTAGAGGGAGGGTGTTGAATTCTGCTGCGTCATAACTTCTCCGGGCCACGTAGTGTGAGGGCAAGGAGAGTGGCCCTCCACCTCATCCCAGTTTCATGTGTCAGTTGTCTAAGGCAAACTCCCTGCTTGAATCCCTCCGTGGGCTACGTAGCCTCCAGAGAAAGGTGGATGATTGGGACCCAGGGCTGGTATCTAGGTTAATGTTCTGTGCATCAACTTCGCAGCTGTTCTCTCTAAGCGGGTCCCAAAGGCTTTCTGGAAGAGTTTCCTTAGAGGGTCAGAAACAGGAAATTAACCGACAGGCCCACGGGGACGCCAGTTCTCTCCAGCAACAACGCTACCAGCCTCAGACACTTGGGTTCTCTTTGGTAAATGGAAGAACACTATGCTTGGAAGCTTCTTCCATCCAGTTTGAGAGTCGCACTTCCACTGCATCTTGGGATACCAAGTGTTGCCATGCCGTCACAATATCCAATTCTTAGGCCTATGACGGCAGAGTGTCTGGCAGTTCTGAAAGAGAACTTAGGGATGCAGGCGTTTTGGCTCCTTCCACCGAGAAACCAGCTCCTCCAGCTCCTCTGTCGTTAGCTATTTCATGTTAGAATATCTCTAGGGGCCCTCTTTTCCTCCTCCACGAGGTAAGACACAAACGGAATTGCCCTAAAGGGAAGAAGCCTTCTGAGTCCGGCAGAGAGGCAGCCTCTCCCACTCAGCATTCCCCCAACGCTGAGCCCCGGGTATGGGACAGAGAGAGGGAGAAAGGCAGCCGTAACCCCGAGCTCTTCCACAATGTAGTATAGGCCTCACCCTCAAGCTCACGTCAATTTCATAGAGAAAACACCAGGCCTCGGTGTGCTTTCCTGTGGCAAGGAAACTTTGCTTTCATTCCTTAGGTGGCACGTTGGCTCAGGACTGCCCTACCCGAAGGACTCACGGTGTGCAGCCCTACTGGTTGAGATCAGCCCCTCTGGCTCTTTCTCGGATGACACCAACTGGGCAAAGAGCCGTTCATATGCTGGGGACCCAGGGAGCTTTCCCTAGTCTACACCAGAACAGCACTCTGAGGGAGAGGAGCTGCTGACGTTTGGTAGCAAAATCTCCTATTCTGAAGAGAAACATTTCGTTGTAAGCGGGTTCCATCAGCCTTGCCATCTTTTCTCAGCTGGCTAGGATGGAGGGCAGGCAGTCAGTTGGCAGACTCACCTGAGGCCCTGCTTGCCAGACTGTGACACAGACCTCCCGCCTGCTTCAGCCCAAAGGGACGGCTTATGGTAAGGTACAAACCCTGTGTTGGAAAGTTCCTGCCTAACCCTCGCACCAGCACAAGCATATTGGTCATTGGTCAAAGACTCTCCCCACAAGTTTAACATGTTTGCTCCCATCTAGCCTCCGAAGCCGAGTTTACCTAGCTAGGAATCTCACTTCAGGAAAGGTACTCAGGCTGCTGGTGACTGCACGTTGTTTCACCAGGCAGCCCAAATCGAGTACACCCACTTGCATTTTCCAGGGGGCAGAGCAAATGGTGTCAACTTACAGGCCTCCAGCCTGGGAGGGGCAACGTACACTTTGTGAATGGGAAAGAAGCCCATGCCTTCAGTGTGAAAGGCCGCTAGGCCTCTTTGCTTTGGCAGCCCAGGGATAGCGTCAGCTCTGAAATGCTTCCAAAGGAGCAGAGTCAGAGAACCTTGGAACCACAGAGCAGGTGCAGCCCAGAACACGGACTGCTCTTGGCCTGAGAACACCCACTGCCCAGCGCCTCTTTGGGGTACACACGTGTAGAGGGAGGGTGTTGAATTCTGCTGCGTCATAACTTCTCCGGGCCACGTAGTGTGAGGGCAAGGAGAGTGGCCCTCCACCTCATCCCAGTTTCATGTGTCAGTTGTCTAAGGCAAACTCCCTGCTTGAATCCCTCCGTGGGCTACGTAGCCTCCAGAGAAAGGTGGATGATTGGGACCCAGGGCTGGTATCTAGGTTAATGTTCTGTGCATCAACTTCGCAGCTGTTCTCTCTAAGCGGGTCCCAAAGGCTTTCTGGAAGAGTTTCCTTAGAGGGTCAGAAACAGGAAATTAACCGACAGGCCCACGGGGACGCCAGTTCTCTCCAGCAACAACGCTACCAGCCTCAGACACTTGGGTTCTCTTTGGTAAATGGAAGAACACTATGCTCGGAAGCTTCTTCCATCCAGTTTGAGAGTCGCGCTTCCACTGCATCTTGGGATACCAAGTGTTGCCATGCCGTCACAATTTCCAATTCTTAGGCCTATGACGGCAGAGTGTCTGGCAGTTCTGAAAGAGAACTTAGGGATGCAGGCGTTTTGGCTCCTTCCACCGAGAAACCAGCTCCTCCAGCTCCTCTGTCGTTAGCTATTTCATGTTAGAATATCTCTAGGGGCCGTCTTTTCCTCCTCCACGAGGTAAGACACAAACGGAATTGCCCTAAAGGGAAGAAGCCTTCTGAGTCCGGCAGAGAGGCAGCCTCTCCCACTCAGCATTCCCCCAACGCTGAGCCCCGGGTATGGGACAGAGAGAGGGAGAAAGGCAGCCGTAACCCCGAGCTCTTCCACAATGTAGTATAGGCCTCACCCTCACGCTCACGTCAATTTCACAGAGAAAACACCAGGCCTCGGTGTGCTTTCCTGTGGCAAGGAAACTTTGCTTTCATTCCTTAGGTGGCACGTTGGCTCAGGACTGCCCTACCCGAAGGACTCACGGTGTGCAGCCCTACTGGTTGAGATCAGCCCCTCTGGCTCTTTCTCGGATGACACCAACTGGGCAAAGAGCCGTTCATATGCTGGGGACCCAGGGAGCTTTCCCTAGTCTACACCAGAACAGCACTCTGAGGGAGAGGAGCTGCTGACGTTTGGTAGCAAAATCTCCTATTCTGAAGAGAAACATTTCGCTGTAAGCGGGTTCCATCAGCCTTGCCATCTTTTCTCAGCTGGCTAGGATGGAGGGCAGGCAGTCAGTTGGCAGACTCACCTGAGGCCCTGCTTGCCAGACTGTGACACAGACCTCCCGCCTGCTTCAGCCCAAAGGGACGGCTTATGGTAAGGTAAAAACCCTGTGTTGGAAAGTTCCTGCCTAACCCTCGCACCAGCACAAGCATATTGGTCATTGGTCAAAGACTCTCCCCACAAGTTTAACATGTTTGCTCCCATCTAGCCTCCGAAGCCGAGTTTACCTAGCTAGGAATCTCACTTCAGGAAAGGTACTCAGGCTGCTGGTGACTGCACGTTGTTTCACCAGGCAGCCCAAATCGAGTACACCCACTTGCATTTTCCAGGGGGCAGAGCAAATGGTGTCAACTTACAGGCCTCCAGCCTGGGAGGGGCAACGTACACTTTGTGAATGGGAAAGAAGCCCATGCCTTCAGTGTGAAAGGCCGCTAGGCCTCTTTGCTTTGGCAGCCCAGGGATAGCGTCAGCTGTGAAATGCTTCCAAAGGAGCAGAGTCAGAGAACCTTGGAACCACAGAGCAGGTGCAGCCCAGAACACGGACTGCTCTTGGCCTGAGAACACCCACTGCCCAGCGCCTCTTTGGGGTACACACGTGTAGAGGGAGGGTGTTGAATTCTGCTGCGTCATAACTTCTCCGGGCCACGTAGTGTGAGGGCAAGGAGAGTGGCCCTCCACCTCATCCCAGTTTCATGTGTCAGTTGTCTAAGGCAAACTCCCTGCTTGAATCCCTCCGTGGGCTACGTAACCTCCAGAGAAAGGTGGATGATTGGGACCCAGGGCTGGTATCTAGGTTAATGTTCTGTGCATCAACTTCGCAGCTGTTCTCTCTAAGCGGGTCCCAAAGGCTTTCTGGAAGAGTTTCCTTAGAGGGTCAGAAACAGGAAATTAACCGACAGGCCCACGGGGACGCCAGTTCTCTCCAGCAACAACGCTACCAGCCTCAGACACTTGGGTTCTCTTTGGTAAATGGAAGAACACTATGCTCGGAAGCTTCTTCCATCCAGTTTGAGAGTCGCGCTTCCACTGCATCTTGGGATACCAAGTGTTGCCATGCCGTCACAATTTCCAATTCTTAGGCCTATGACGGCAGAGTGTCTGGCAGTTCTGAAAGAGAACTTAGGGATGCAGGCGTTTTGGCTCCTTCCACCGAGAAACCAGCTCCTCCAGCTCCTCTGTCGTTAGCTATTTCATGTTAGAATATCTCTAGGGGCCCTCTTTTCCTCCTCCACGAGGTAAGACACAAACGGAATTGCCCTAAAGGGAAGAAGCCTTCTGAGTCCGGCAGAGAGGCAGCCTCTCCCACTCAGCATTCCCCCAACGCTGAGCCCCGGGTATGGGACAGAGAGAGGGAGAAAGGCAGCCGTAACCCCGAGCTCTTCCACAATGTAGTATAGGCCTCACCCTCAAGCTCACGTCAATTTCATAGAGAAAACACCAGGCCTCGGTGTGCTTTCCTGTGGCAAGGAAACTTTGCTTTCATTCCTTAGGTGGCACGTTGGCTCAGGACTGCCCTACCCGAAGGACTCACGGTGTGCAGCCCTATTGGTTGAGATCAGCCCCTCTGGCTCTTTCTCGGATGACACCAACTGGGCAAAGAGCCGTTCATATGCTGGGGACCCAGGGAGCTTTCCCTAGTCTACACCAGAACAGCACTCTGAGGGAGAGGAGCTGCTGACGTTTGGTAGCAAAATCTCCTATTCTGAAGAGAAACATTTCGTTGTAAGCGGGTTCCATCAGCCTTGCCATCTTTTCTCAGCTGGCTAGGATGGAGGGCAGGCAGTCAGTTGGCAGACTCACCTGAGGCCCTGCTTGCCAGACTGTGACACAGACCTCCCGCCTGCTTCAGCCCAAAGGGACGGCTTATGGTAAGGTACAAACCCTGTGTTGGAAAGTTCCTGCCTAACCCTCGCACCAGCACAAGCATATTGGTCATTGGTCAAAGACTCTCCCCACAAGTTTAACATGTTTGCTCCCATCTAGCCTCCGAAGCCGAGTTTACCTAGCTAGGAATCTCACTTCAGGAAAGGTACTCAGGCTGCTGGTGACTGCACGTTGTTTCACCAGGCAGCCCAAATCGAGTACACCCACTTGCATTTTCCAGGGGCCAGAGCAAATGGTGTCAACTTACAGGCCTCCAGCCTGGGAGGGGCAACGTACACTTTGTGAATGGGAAAGAAGCCCATGCCTTCAGTGTGAAAGGCCGCTAGGCCTCTTTGCTTTGGCAGCCCAGGGATAGCGTCAGCTCTGAAATGCTTCCAAAGGAGCAGAGTCAGAGAACCTTGGAACCACAGAGCAGGTGCAGCCCAGAACACGGACTGCTCTTGGCCTGAGAACACCCACTGCCCAGCGCCTCTTTGGGGTACACACGTGTAGAGGGAGGGTGTTGAATTCTGCTGCGTCATAACTTCTCCGGGCCACGTAGTGTGAGGGCAAGGAGAGTGGCCCTCCACCTCATCCCAGTTTCATGTGTCAGTTGTCTAAGGCAAACTCCCTGCTTGAATCCCTCCGTGGGCTACGTAGCCTCCAGAGAAAGGTGGATGATTGGGACCCAGGGCTGGTATCTAGGTTAATGTTCTGTGCATCAACTTCGCAGCTGTTCTCTCTAAGCGGGTCCCAAAGGCTTTCTGGAAGAGTTTCCTTAGAGGGTCAGAAACAGGAAATTAACCGACAGGCCCACGGGGACGCCAGTTCTCTCCAGCAACAACGCTACCAGCCTCAGACACTTGGGTTCTCTTTGGTAAATGGAAGAACACTATGCTCGGAAGCTTCTTCCATCCAGTTTGAGAGTCGCACTTCCACTGCATCTTGGGATACCAAGTGTTGCCATGCCGTCACAATATCCAATTCTTAGGCCTATGACGGCAGAGTGTCTGGCAGTTCTGAAAGAGAACTTAGGGATGCAGGCGTTTTGGCTCCTTCCACCGAGAAACCAGCTCCTCCAGCTCCTCTGTCGTTAGCTATTTCATGTTAGAATATCTCTAGGGGCCCTCTTTTCCTCCTCCACGAGGTAAGACACAAACGGAATTGCCCTAAAGGGAAGAAGCCTTCTGAGTCCGGCAGAGAGGCAGCCTCTCCCACTCAGCATTCCCCCAACGCTGAGCCCCGGGTATGGGACAGAGAGAGGGAGAAAGGCAGCCGTAACCCCGAGCTCTTCCACAATGTAGTATAGGCCTCACCCTCAAGCTCACGTCAATTTCATAGAGAAAACACCAGGCCTCGGTGTGCTTTCCTGTGGCAAGGAAACTTTGCTTTCATTCCTTAGGTGGCACGTTGGCTCAGGACTGCCCTACCCGAAGGACTCACGGTGTGCAGCCCTACTGGTTGAGATCAGCCCCTCTGGCTCTTTCTCGGATGACACCAACTGGGCAAAGAGCCGTTCATATGCTGGGGACCCAGGGAGCTTTCCCTAGTCTACACCAGAACAGCACTCTGAGGGAGAGGAGCTGCTGACGTTTGGTAGCAAAATCTCCTATTCTGAAGAGAAACATTTCGTTGTAAGCGGGTTCCATCAGCCTTGCCATCTTTTCTCAGCTGGCTAGGATGGAGGGCAGGCAGTCAGTTGGCAGACTCACCTGAGGCCCTGCTTGCCAGACTGTGACACAGACCTCCCGCCTGCTTCAGCCCAAAGGGACGGCTTATGGTAAGGTACAAACCCTGTGTTGGAAAGTTCCTGCCTAACCCTCGCACCAGCACAAGCATATTGGTCATTGGTCAAAGACTCTCCCCACAAGTTTAACATGTTTGCTCCCATCTAGCCTCCGAAGCCGAGTTTACCTAGCTAGGAATCTCACTTCAGGAAAGGTACTCAGGCTGCTGGTGACTGCACGTTGTTTCACCAGGCAGCCCAAATCGAGTACACCCACTTGCATTTTCCAGGGGGCAGAGCAAATGGTGTCAACTTACAGGCCTCCAGCCTGGGAGGGGCAACGTACACTTTGTGAATGGGAAAGAAGCCCATGCCTTCAGTGTGAAAGGCCGCTAGGCCTCTTTGCTTTGGCAGCCCAGGGATAGCGTCAGCTCTGAAATGCTTCCAAAGGAGCAGAGTCAGAGAACCTTGGAACCACAGAGCAGGTGCAGCCCAGAACACGGACTGCTCTTGGCCTGAGAACACCCACTGCCCAGCGCCTCTTTGGGGTACACACGTGTAGAGGGAGGGTGTTGAATTCTGCTGCGTCATAACTTCTCCGGGCCACGTAGTGTGAGGGCAAGGAGAGTGGCCCTCCACCTCATCCCAGTTTCATGTGTCAGTTGTCTAAGGCAAACTCCCTGCTTGAATCCCTCCGTGGGCTACGTAGCCTCCAGAGAAAGGTGGATGATTGGGACCCAGGGCTGGTATCTAGGTTAATGTTCTGTGCATCAACTTCGCAGCTGTTCTCTCTAAGCGGGTCCCAAAGGCTTTCTGGAAGAGTTTCCTTAGAGGGTCAGAAACAGGAAATTAACCGACAGGCCCACGGGGACGCCAGTTCTCTCCAGCAACAACGCTACCAGCCTCAGACACTTGGGTTCTCTTTGGTAAATGGAAGAACACTATGCTTGGAAGCTTCTTCCATCCAGTTTGAGAGTCGCACTTCCACTGCATCTTGGGATACCAAGTGTTGCCATGCCGTCACAATATCCAATTCTTAGGCCTATGACGGCAGAGTGTCTGGCAGTTCTGAAAGAGAACTTAGGGATGCAGGCGTTTTGGCTCCTTCCACCGAGAAACCAGCTCCTCCAGCTCCTCTGTCGTTAGCTATTTCATGTTAGAATATCTCTAGGGGCCCTCTTTTCCTCCTCCACGAGGTAAGACACAAACGGAATTGCCCTAAAGGGAAGAAGCCTTCTGAGTCCGGCAGAGAGGCAGCCTCTCCCACTCAGCATTCCCCCAACGCTGAGCCCCGGGTATGGGACAGAGAGAGGGAGAAAGGCAGCCGTAACCCCGAGCTCTTCCACAATGTAGTATAGGCCTCACCCTCAAGCTCACGTCAATTTCATAGAGAAAACACCAGGCCTCGGTGTGCTTTCCTGTGGCAAGGAAACTTTGCTTTCATTCCTTAGGTGGCACGTTGGCTCAGGACTGCCCTACCCGAAGGACTCACGGTGTGCAGCCCTATTGGTTGAGATCAGCCCCTCTGGCTCTTTCTCGGATGACACCAACTGGGCAAAGAGCCGTTCATATGCTGGGGACCCAGGGAGCTTTCCCTAGTCTACACCAGAACAGCACTCTGAGGGAGAGGAGCTGCTGACGTTTGGTAGCAAAATCTCCTATTCTGAAGAGAAACATTTCGTTGTAAGCGGGTTCCATCAGCCTTGCCATCTTTTCTCAGCTGGCTAGGATGGAGGGCAGGCAGTCAGTTGGCAGACTCACCTGAGGCCCTGCTTGCCAGACTGTGACACAGACCTCCCGCCTGCTTCAGCCCAAAGGGACGGCTTATGGTAAGGTAAAAACCCTGTGTTGGAAAGTTCCTGCCTAACCCTCGCACCAGCACAAGCATATTGGTCATTGGTCAAAGACTCTCCCCACAAGTTTAACATGTTTGCTCCCATCTAGCCTCCGAAGCCGAGTATACCTAGCTAGGAATCTCACTTCAGGAAAGGTACTCAGGCTGCTGGTGACTGCACGTTGTTTCACCAGGCAGCCCAAATCGAGTACACCCACTTGCATTTTCCAGGGGGCAGAGCAAATGGTGTCAACTTACAGGCCTCCAGCCTGGGAGGGGCAACGTACACTTTGTGAATGGGAAAGAAGCCCATGCCTTCAGTGTGAAAGGCCGCTAGGCCTCTTTGCTTTGGCAGCCCAGGGATAGCGTCAGCTGTGAAATGCTTCCAAAGGAGCAGAGTCAGAGAACCTTGGAACCACAGAGCAGGTGCAGCCCAGAACACGGACTGCTCTTGGCCTGAGAACACCCACTGCCCAGCGCCTCTTTGGGGTACACACGTGTAGAGGGAGGGTGTTGAATTCTGCTGCGTCATAACTTCTCCGGGCCACGTAGTGTGAGGGCAAGGAGAGTGGCCCTCCACCTCATCCCAGTTTCATGTGTCAGTTGTCTAAGGCAAACTCCCTGCTTGAATCCCTCCGTGGGCTACGTAGCCTCCAGAGAAAGGTGGATGATTGGGACCCAGGGCTGGTATCTAGGTTAATGTTCTGTGCATCAACTTCGCAGCTGTTCTCTCTAAGCGGGTCCCAAAGGCTTTCTGGAAGAGTTTCCTTAGAGGGTCAGAAACAGGAAATTAACCGACAGGCCCACGGGGACGCCAGTTCTCTCCAGCAACAACGCTACCAGCCTCAGACACTTGGGTTCTCTTTGGTAAATGGAAGAACACTATGCTCGGAAGCTTCTTCCATCCAGTTTGAGAGTCGCACTTCCACTGCATCTTGGGATACCAAGTGTTGCCATGCCGTCACAATTTCCAATTCTTAGGCCTATGAGACGGCAGAGTGTCTGGCAGTTCTGAAAGAGAACTTAGGGATGCAGGCGTTTTGGCTCCTTCCACCGAGAAACCAGCTCCTCCAGCTCCTCTGTCGTTAGCTAGTTCATGTTAGAATATCTCTAGGGGCCGTCTTTTCCTCCTCCACGAGGTAAGACACAAACGGAATTGCCCTAAAGGGAAGAAGCCTTCTGAGTCCGGCAGAGAGGCAGCCTCTCCCACTCAGCATTCCCCCAACGCTGAGCCCCGGGTATGGGACAGAGAGAGGGAGAAAGGCAGCCGTAACCCCGAGCTCTTCCACAATGTAGTATAGGCCTCACCCTCACGCTCACGTCAATTTCACAGAGAAAACACCAGGCCTCGGTGTGCTTTCCTGTGGCAAGGAAACTTTGCTTTCATTCCTTAGGTGGCACGTTGGCTCAGGACTGCCCTACCCGAAGGACTCACGGTGTGCAGCCCTACTGGTTGAGATCAGCCCCTCTGGCTCTTTCTCGGATGACACCAACTGGAAAAGAGCCGTTCATATGCTGGGGACCCAGGGAGCTTTCCCTAGTCTACACCAGAACAGCACTCTGAGGGAGAGGAGCTGCTGACGTTTGGTAGCAAAATCTCCTATTCTGAAGAGAAACATTTCGTTGTAAGCGGGTTCCATCAGCCTTGCCATCTTTTCTCAGCTGGCTAGGATGGAGGGCAGGCAGTCAGTTGGCAGACTCACCTGAGGCCCTGCTTGCCAGACTGTGACACAGACCTCCCGCCTGCTTCAGCCCAAAGGGACGGCTTATGGTAAGGTACAAACCCTGTGTTGGAAAGTTCCTGCCTAACCCTCGCACCAGCACAAGCATATTGGTCATTGGTCAAAGACTCTCCCCACAAGTTTAACATGTTTGCTCCCATCTAGCCTCCGAAGCCGAGTTTACCTAGCTAGGAATCTCACTTCAGGAAAGGTACTCAGGCTGCTGGTGACTGCACGTTGTTTCACCAGGCAGCCCAAATCGAGTACACCCACTTGCATTTTCCAGGGGGCAGAGCAAATGGTGTCAACTTACAGGCCTCCAGCCTGGGAGGGGCAACGTACACTTTGTGAATGGGAAAGAAGCCCATGCCTTCAGTGTGAAAGGCCGCTAGGCCTCTTTGCTTTGGCAGCCCAGGGATAGCGTCAGCTGTGAAATGCTTCCAAAGGAGCAGAGTCAGAGAACCTTGGAACCACAGA
Organism: Balaenoptera borealis; assembly: GCF_965194805.1. NCBI lineage: Eukaryota > Metazoa > Chordata > Mammalia > Artiodactyla > Balaenopteridae > Balaenoptera > Balaenoptera borealis. Next base: position 43,168 of record NW_028122366.1, on the reverse strand, counting down.
GCAGGTGCAGCCCAGAACACGGACTACTCTTGGCCTGAGAACACCCACTGCCCAGCGCCTCTTTGGGGTACACACGTGTAGAGGGAGGGTGTTGAATTCTGCTGCGTCATAACTTCTCCGGGCCACGTAGTGTGAGGGCAAGGAGAGTGGCCCTCCACCTCATCCCAGTTTCATGTGTCAGTTGTCTAAGGCAAACTCCCTGCTTGAATCCCTCCGTGGGCTACGTAGCCTCCAGAGAAAGGTGGATGATTGGGACCCAGGGCTGGTATCTAGGTTAATGTTCTGTGCATCAACTTCGCAGCTGTTCTCTCTAAGCGGGTCCCAAAGGCTTTCTGGAAGAGTTTCCTTAGAGGGTCAGAAACAGGAAATTAACCGACAGGCCCACGGGGACGCCAGTTCTCTCCAGCAACAACGCTACCAGCCTCAGACACTTGGGTTCTCTTTGGTAAATGGAAGAACACTATGCTCGGAAGCTTCTTCCATCCAGTTTGAGAGTCGCGCTTCCACTGCATCTTGGGATACCAAGTGTTGCCATGCCGTCACAATTTCCAATTCTTAGGCCTATGACGGCAGAGTGTCTGGCAGTTCTGAAAGAGAACTTAGGGATGCAGGCGTTTTGGCTCCTTCCACCGAGAAACCAGCTCCTCCAGCTCCTCTGTCGTTAGCTATTTCATGTTAGAATATCTCTAGGGGCCCTCTTTTCCTCCTCCACGAGGTAAGACACAAACGGAATTGCCCTAAAGGGAAGAAGCCTTCTGAGTCCGGCAGAGAGGCAGCCTCTCCCACTCAGCATTCCCCCAACGCTGAGCCCCGGGTATGGGACAGAGAGAGGGAGAAAGGCAGCCGTAACCCCGAGCTCTTCCACAATGTAGTATAGGCCTCACCCTCACGCTCACGTCAATTTCACAGAGAAAACACCAGGCCTCGGTGTGCTTTCCTGTGGCAAGGAAACTTTGCTTTCATTCCTTAGGTGGCACGTTGGCTCAGGACTGCCCTACCCGAAGGACTCACGGTGTGCAGCCCTACTGGTTGAGATCAGCCCCTCTGGCTCTTTCTCGGATGACACCAACTGGGCAAAGAGCCGTTCATATGCTGGGGACCCAGGGAGCTTTCCCTAGTCTACACCAGAACAGCACTCTGAGGGAGAGGAGCTGCTGACGTTTGGTAGCAAAATCTCCTATTCTGAAGAGAAACATTTCGCTGTAAGCGGGTTCCATCAGCCTTGCCATCTTTTCTCAGCTGGCTAGGATGGAGGGCAGGCAGTCAGTTGGCAGACTCACCTGAGGCCCTGCTTGCCAGACTGTGACACAGACCTCCCGCCTGCTTCAGCCCAAAGGGACGGCTTATGGTAAGGTAAAAACCCTGTGTTGGAAAGTTCCTGCCTAACCCTCGCACCAGCACAAGCATATTGGTCATTGGTCAAAGACTCTCCCCACAAGTTTAACATGTTTGCTCCCATCTAGCCTCCGAAGCCGAGTTTACCTAGCTAGGAATCTCACTTCAGGAAAGGTACTCAGGCTGCTGGTGACTGCACGTTGTTTCACCAGGCAGCCCAAATCGAGTACACCCACTTGCATTTTCCAGGGGGCAGAGCAAATGGTGTCAACTTACAGGCCTCCAGCCTGGGAGGGGCAACGTACACTTTGTGAATGGGAAAGAAGCCCATGCCTTCAGTGTGAAAGGCCGCTAGGCCTCTTTGCTTTGGCAGCCCAGGGATAGCGTCAGCTGTGAAATGCTTCCAAAGGAGCAGAGTCAGAGAACCTTGGAACCACAGAGCAGGTGCAGCCCAGAACACGGACTGCTCTTGGCCTGAGAACACCCACTGCCCAGCGCCTCTTTGGGGTACACACGTGTAGAGGGAGGGTGTTGAATTCTGCTGCGTCATAACTTCTCCGGGCCACGTAGTGTGAGGGCAAGGAGAGTGGCCCTCCACCTCATCCCAGTTTCATGTGTCAGTTGTCTAAGGCAAACTCCCTGCTTGAATCCCTCCGTGGGCTACGTAGCCTCCAGAGAAAGGTGGATGATTGGGACCCAGGGCTGGTATCTAGGTTAATGTTCTGTGCATCAACTTCGCAGCTGTTCTCTCTAAGCGGGTCCCAAAGGCTTTCTGGAAGAGTTTCCTTAGAGGGTCAGAAACAGGAAATTAACCGACAGGCCCACGGGGACGCCAGTTCTCTCCAGCAACAACGCTACCAGCCTCAGACACTTGGGTTCTCTTTGGTAAATGGAAGAACACTATGCTCGGAAGCTTCTTCCATCCAGTTTGAGAGTCGCACTTCCACTGCATCTTGGGATACCAAGTGTTGCCATGCCGTCACAATTTCCAATTCTTAGGCCTATGACGGCAGAGTGTCTGGCAGTTCTGAAAGAGAACTTAGGGATGCAGGCGTTTTGGCTCCTTCCACCGAGAAACCAGCTCCTCCAGCTCCTCTGTCGTTAGCTAGTTCATGTTAGAATATCTCTAGGGGCCCTCTTTTCCTCCTCCACGAGGTAAGACACAAACGGAATTGCCCTAAAGGGAAGAAGCCTTCTGAGTCCGGCAGAGAGGCAGCCTCTCCCACTCAGCATTCCCCCAACGCTGAGCCCCGGGTATGGGACAGAGAGAGGGAGAAAGGCAGCCGTAACCCCGAGCTCTTCCACAATGTAGTATAGGCCTCACCCTCACGCTCACGTCAATTTCACAGAGAAAACACCAGGCCTCGGTGTGCTTTCCTGTGGCAAGGAAACTTTGCTTTCATTCCTTAGGTGGCACGTTGGCTCAGGACTGCCCTACCCGAAGGACTCACGGTGTGCAGCCCTACTGGTTGAGATCAGCCCCTCTGGCTCTTTCTCGGATGACACCAACTGGAAAAGAGCCGTTCATATGCTGGGGACCCAGGGAGCTTTCCCTAGTCTACACCAGAACAGCACTCTGAGGGAGAGGAGCTGCTGACGTTTGGTAGCAAAATCTCCTATTCTGAAGAGAAACATTTCGCTGTGAGCGGGTTCCATCAGCCTTGCCATCTTTTCTCAGCTGGCTAGGATGGAGGGCAGGCAGTCAGTTGGCAGACTCACCTGAGGCCCTGCTTGCCAGACTGTGACACAGACCTCCCGCCTGCTTCAGCCCAAAGGGACGGCTTATGGTAAGGTACAAACCCTGTGTTGGAAAGTTCCTGCCTAACCCTCGCACCAGCACAAGCATATTGGTCATTGGTCAAAGACTTTCCCCACAAGTTTAACATGTTTGCTCCCATCTAGCCTCCGAAGCCGAGTTTACCTAGCTAGGAATCTCACTTCAGGAAAGGTACTCAGGCTGCTGGTGACTGCACGTTGTTTCACCAGGCAGCCCAAATCGAGTACACCCACTTGCATTTTCCAGGGGGCAGAGCAAATGGTGTCAACTTACAGGCCTCCAGCCTGGGAGGGGCAACGTACACTTTGTGAATGGGAAAGAAGCCCATGCCTTCAGTGTGAAAGGCCGCTAGGCCTCTTTGCTTTGGCAGCCCAGGGATAGCGTCAGCTGTGAAATGCTTCCAAAGGAGCAGAGTCAGAGAACCTTGGAACCACAGAGCAGGTGCAGCCCAGAACACGGACTACTCTTGGCCTGAGAACACCCACTGCCCAGCGCCTCTTTGGGGTACACACGTGTAGAGGGAGGGTGTTGAATTCTGCTGCGTCATAACTTCTCCGGGCCACGTAGTGTGAGGGCAAGGAGAGTGGCCCTCCACCTCATCCCAGTTTCATGTGTCAGTTGTCTAAGGCAAACTCCCTGCTTGAATCCCTCCGTGGGCTACGTAACCTCCAGAGAAAGGTGGATGATTGGGACCCAGGGCTGGTATCTAGGTTAATGTTCTGTGCATCAACTTCGCAGCTGTTCTCTCTAAGCGGGTCCCAAAGGCTTTCTGGAAGAGTTTCCTTAGAGGGTCAGAAACAGGAAATTAACCGACAGGCCCACGGGGACGCCAGTTCTCTCCAGCAACAACGCTACCAGCCTCAGACACTTGGGTTCTCTTTGGTAAATGGAAGAACACTATGCTCGGAAGCTTCTTCCATCCAGTTTGAGAGTCGCGCTTCCACTGCATCTTGGGATACCAAGTGTTGCCATGCCGTCACAATTTCCAATTCTTAGGCCTATGACGGCAGAGTGTCTGGCAGTTCTGAAAGAGAACTTAGGGATGCAGGCGTTTTGGCTCCTTCCACCGAGAAACCAGCTCCTCCAGCTCCTCTGTCGTTAGCTAGTTCATGTTAGAATATCTCTAGGGGCCGTCTTTTCCTCCTCCACGAGGTAAGACACAAACGGAATTGCCCTAAAGGGAAGAAGCCTTCTGAGTCCGGCAGAGAGGCAGCCTCTCCCACTCAGCATTCCCCCAACGCTGAGCCCCGGGTATGGGACAGAGAGAGGGAGAAAGGCAGCCGTAACCCCGAGCTCTTCCACAATGTAGTATAGGCCTCACCCTCACGCTCACGTCAATTTCACAGAGAAAACACCAGGCCTCGGTGTGCTTTCCTGTGGCAAGGAAACTTTGCTTTCATTCCTTAGGTGGCACGTTGGCTCAGGACTGCCCTACCCGAAGGACTCACGGTGTGCAGCCCTACTGGTTGAGATCAGCCCCTCTGGCTCTTTCTCGGATGACACCAACTGGAAAAGAGCCGTTCATATGCTGGGGACCCAGGGAGCTTTCCCTAGTCTACACCAGAACAGCACTCTGAGGGAGAGGAGCTGCTGACGTTTGGTAGCAAAATCTCCTATTCTGAAGAGAAACATTTCGTTGTAAGCGGGTTCCATCAGCCTTGCCATCTTTTCTCAGCTGGCTAGGATGGAGGGCAGGCAGTCAGTTGGCAGACTCACCTGAGGCCCTGCTTGCCAGACTGTGACACAGACCTCCCGCCTGCTTCAGCCCAAAGGGACGGCTTATGGTAAGGTACAAACCCTGTGTTGGAAAGTTCCTGCCTAACCCTCGCACCAGCACAAGCATATTGGTCATTGGTCAAAGACTCTCCCCACAAGTTTAACATGTTTGCTCCCATCTAGCCTCCGAAGCCGAGTTTACCTAGCTAGGAATCTCACTTCAGGAAAGGTACTCAGGCTGCTGGTGACTGCACGTTGTTTCACCAGGCAGCCCAAATCGAGTACACCCACTTGCATTTTCCAGGGGGCAGAGCAAATGGTGTCAACTTACAGGCCTCCAGCCTGGGAGGGGCAACGTACACTTTGTGAATGGGAAAGAAGCCCATGCCTTCAGTGTGAAAGGCCGCTAGGCCTCTTTGCTTTGGCAGCCCAGGGATAGCGTCAGCTGTGAAATGCTTCCAAAGGAGCAGAGTCAGAGAACCTTGGAACCACAGAGCAGGTGCAGCCCAGAACACGGACTGCTCTTGGCCTGAGAACACCCACTGCCCAGCGCCTCTTTGGGGTACACACGTGTAGAGGGAGGGTGTTGAATTCTGCTGCGTCATAACTTCTCCGGGCCACGTAGTGTGAGGGCAAGGAGAGTGGCCCTCCACCTCATCCCAGTTTCATGTGTCAGTTGTCTAAGGCAAACTCCCTGCTTGAATCCCTCCGTGGGCTACGTAACCTCCAGAGAAAGGTGGATGATTGGGACCCAGGGCTGGTATCTAGGTTAATGTTCTGTGCATCAACTTCGCAGCTGTTCTCTCTAAGCGGGTCCCAAAGGCTTTCTGGAAGAGTTTCCTTAGAGGGTCAGAAACAGGAAATTAACCGACAGGCCCACGGGGACGCCAGTTCTCTCCAGCAACAACGCTACCAGCCTCAGACACTTGGGTTCTCTTTGGTAAATGGAAGAACACTATGCTCGGAAGCTTCTTCCATCCAGTTTGAGAGTCGCACTTCCACTGCATCTTGGGATACCAAGTGTTGCCATGCCGTCACAATTTCCAATTCTTAGGCCTATGACGGCAGAGTGTCTGGCAGTTCTGAAAGAGAACTTAGGGATGCAGGCGTTTTGGCTCCTTCCACCGAGAAACCAGCTCCTCCAGCTCCTCTGTCGTTAGCTATTTCATGTTAGAATATCTCTAGGGGCCCTCTTTTCCTCCTCCACGAGGTAAGACACAAACGGAATTGCCCTAAAGGGAAGAAGCCTTCTGAGTCCGGCAGAGAGGCAGCCTCTCCCACTCAGCATTCCCCCAACGCTGAGCCCCGGGTATGGGACAGAGAGAGGGAGAAAGGCAGCCGTAACCCCGAGCTCTTCCACAATGTAGTATAGGCCTCACCCTCAAGCTCACGTCAATTTCACAGAGAAAACACCAGGCCTCGGTGTGCTTTCCTGTGGCAAGGAAACTTTGCTTTCATTCCTTAGGTGGCACGTTGGCTCAGGACTGCCCTACCCGAAGGACTCACGGTGTGCAGCCCTATTGGTTGAGATCAGCCCCTCTGGCTCTTTCTCGGATGACACCAACTGGGCAAAGAGCCGTTCATATGCTGGGGACCCAGGGAGCTTTCCCTAGTCTACACCAGAACAGCACTCTGAGGGAGAGGAGCTGCTGACGTTTGGTAGCAAAATCTCCTATTCTGAAGAGAAACATTTCGTTGTAAGCGGGTTCCATCAGCCTTGCCATCTTTTCTCAGCTGGCTAGGATGGAGGGCAGGCAGTCAGTTGGCAGACTCACCTGAGGCCCTGCTTGCCAGACTGTGACACAGACCTCCCGCCTGCTTCAGCCCAAAGGGACGGCTTATGGTAAGGTACAAACCCTGTGTTGGAAAGTTCCTGCCTAACCCTCGCACCAGCACAAGCATATTGGTCATTGGTCAAAGACTCTCCCCACAAGTTTAACATGTTTGCTCCCATCTAGCCTCCGAAGCCGAGTTTACCTAGCTAGGAATCTCACTTCAGGAAAGGTACTCAGGCTGCTGGTGACTGCACGTTGTTTCACCAGGCAGCCCAAATCGAGTACACCCACTTGCATTTTCCAGGGGGCAGAGCAAATGGTGTCAACTTACAGGCCTCCAGCCTGGGAGGGGCAACGTACACTTTGTGAATGGGAAAGAAGCCCATGCCTTCAGTGTGAAAGGCCGCTAGGCCTCTTTGCTTTGGCAGCCCAGGGATAGCGTCAGCTGTGAAATGCTTCCAAAGGAGCAGAGTCAGAGAACCTTGGAACCACAGAGCAGGTGCAGCCCAGAACACGGACTACTCTTGGCCTGAGAACACCCACTGCCCAGCGCCTCTTTGGGGTACACACGTGTAGAGGGAGGGTGTTGAATTCTGCTGCGTCATAACTTCTCCGGGCCACGTAGTGTGAGGGCAAGGAGAGTGGCCCTCCACCTCATCCCAGTTTCATGTGTCAGTTGTCTAAGGCAAACTCCCTGCTTGAATCCCTCCGTGGGCTACGTAGCCTCCAGAGAAAGGTGGATGATTGGGACCCAGGGCTGGTATCTAGGTTAATGTTCTGTGCATCAACTTCGCAGCTGTTCTCTCTAAGCGGGTCCCAAAGGCTTTCTGGAAGAGTTTCCTTAGAGGGTCAGAAACAGGAAATTAACCGACAGGCCCACGGGGACGCCAGTTCTCTCCAGCAACAACGCTACCAGCCTCAGACACTTGGGTTCTCTTTGGTAAATGGAAGAACACTATGCTCGGAAGCTTCTTCCATCCAGTTTGAGAGTCGCGCTTCCACTGCATCTTGGGATACCAAGTGTTGCCATGCCGTCACAATTTCCAATTCTTAGGCCTATGACGGCAGAGTGTCTGGCAGTTCTGAAAGAGAACTTAGGGATGCAGGCGTTTTGGCTCCTTCCACCGAGAAACCAGCTCCTCCAGCTCCTCTGTCGTTAGCTATTTCATGTTAGAATATCTCTAGGGGCCCTCTTTTCCTCCTCCACGAGGTAAGACACAAACGGAATTGCCCTAAAGGGAAGAAGCCTTCTGAGTCCGGCAGAGAGGCAGCCTCTCCCACTCAGCATTCCCCCAACGCTGAGCCCCGGGTATGGGACAGAGAGAGGGAGAAAGGCAGCCGTAACCCCGAGCTCTTCCACAATGTAGTATAGGCCTCACCCTCACGCTCACGTCAATTTCACAGAGAAAACACCAGGCCTCGGTGTGCTTTCCTGTGGCAAGGAAACTTTGCTTTCATTCCTTAGGTGGCACGTTGGCTCAGGACTGCCCTACCCGAAGGACTCACGGTGTGCAGCCCTACTGGTTGAGATCAGCCCCTCTGGCTCTTTCTCGGATGACACCAACTGGGCAAAGAGCCGTTCATATGCTGGGGACCCAGGGAGCTTTCCCTAGTCTACACCAGAACAGCACTCTGAGGGAGAGGAGCTGCTGACGTTTGGTAGCAAAATCTCCTATTCTGAAGAGAAACATTTCGCTGTAAGCGGGTTCCATCAGCCTTGCCATCTTTTCTCAGCTGGCTAGGATGGAGGGCAGGCAGTCAGTTGGCAGACTCACCTGAGGCCCTGCTTGCCAGACTGTGACACAGACCTCCCGCCTGCTTCAGCCCAAAGGGACGGCTTATGGTAAGGTAAAAACCCTGTGTTGGAAAGTTCCTGCCTAACCCTCGCACCAGCACAAGCATATTGGTCATTGGTCAAAGACTCTCCCCACAAGTTTAACATGTTTGCTCCCATCTAGCCTCCGAAGCCGAGTTTACCTAGCTAGGAATCTCACTTCAGGAAAGGTACTCAGGCTGCTGGTGACTGCACGTTGTTTCACCAGGCAGCCCAAATCGAGTACACCCACTTGCATTTTCCAGGGGGCAGAGCAAATGGTGTCAACTTACAGGCCTCCAGCCTGGGAGGGGCAACGTACACTTTGTGAATGGGAAAGAAGCCCATGCCTTCAGTGTGAAAGGCCGCTAGGCCTCTTTGCTTTGGCAGCCCAGGGATAGCGTCAGCTGTGAAATGCTTCCAAAGGAGCAGAGTCAGAGAACCTTGGAACCACAGAGCAGGTGCAGCCCAGAACACGGACTGCTCTTGGCCTGAGAACACCCACTGCCCAGCGCCTCTTTGGGGTACACACGTGTAGAGGGAGGGTGTTGAATTCTGCTGCGTCATAACTTCTCCGGGCCACGTAGTGTGAGGGCAAGGAGAGTGGCCCTCCACCTCATCCCAGTTTCATGTGTCAGTTGTCTAAGGCAAACTCCCTGCTTGAATCCCTCCGTGGGCTACGTAGCCTCCAGAGAAAGGTGGATGATTGGGACCCAGGGCTGGTATCTAGGTTAATGTTCTGTGCATCAACTTCGCAGCTGTTCTCTCTAAGCGGGTCCCAAAGGCTTTCTGGAAGAGTTTCCTTAGAGGGTCAGAAACAGGAAATTAACCGACAGGCCCACGGGGACGCCAGTTCTCTCCAGCAACAACGCTACCAGCCTCAGACACTTGGGTTCTCTTTGGTAAATGGAAGAACACTATGCTCGGAAGCTTCTTCCATCCAGTTTGAGAGTCGCACTTCCACTGCATCTTGGGATACCAAGTGTTGCCATGCCGTCACAATTTCCAATTCTTAGGCCTATGACGGCAGAGTGTCTGGCAGTTCTGAAAGAGAACTTAGGGATGCAGGCGTTTTGGCTCCTTCCACCGAGAAACCAGCTCCTCCAGCTCCTCTGTCGTTAGCTAGTTCATGTTAGAATATCTCTAGGGGCCCTCTTTTCCTCCTCCACGAGGTAAGACACAAACGGAATTGCCCTAAAGGGAAGAAGCCTTCTGAGTCCGGCAGAGAGGCAGCCTCTCCCACTCAGCATTCCCCCAACGCTGAGCCCCGGGTATGGGACAGAGAGAGGGAGAAAGGCAGCCGTAACCCCGAGCTCTTCCACAATGTAGTATAGGCCTCACCCTCACGCTCACGTCAATTTCACAGAGAAAACACCAGGCCTCGGTGTGCTTTCCTGTGGCAAGGAAACTTTGCTTTCATTCCTTAGGTGGCACGTTGGCTCAGGACTGCCCTACCCGAAGGACTCACGGTGTGCAGCCCTACTGGTTGAGATCAGCCCCTCTGGCTCTTTCTCGGATGACACCAACTGGAAAAGAGCCGTTCATATGCTGGGGACCCAGGGAGCTTTCCCTAGTCTACACCAGAACAGCACTCTGAGGGAGAGGAGCTGCTGACGTTTGGTAGCAAAATCTCCTATTCTGAAGAGAAACATTTCGCTGTGAGCGGGTTCCATCAGCCTTGCCATCTTTTCTCAGCTGGCTAGGATGGAGGGCAGGCAGTCAGTTGGCAGACTCACCTGAGGCCCTGCTTGCCAGACTGTGACACAGACCTCCCGCCTGCTTCAGCCCAAAGGGACGGCTTATGGTAAGGTACAAACCCTGTGTTGGAAAGTTCCTGCCTAACCCTCGCACCAGCACAAGCATATTGGTCATTGGTCAAAGACTTTCCCCACAAGTTTAACATGTTTGCTCCCATCTAGCCTCCGAAGCCGAGTTTACCTAGCTAGGAATCTCACTTCAGGAAAGGTACTCAGGCTGCTGGTGACTGCACGTTGTTTCACCAGGCAGCCCAAATCGAGTACACCCACTTGCATTTTCCAGGGGGCAGAGCAAATGGTGTCAACTTACAGGCCTCCAGCCTGGGAGGGGCAACGTACACTTTGTGAATGGGAAAGAAGCCCATGCCTTCAGTGTGAAAGGCCGCTAGGCCTCTTTGCTTTGGCAGCCCAGGGATAGCGTCAGCTGTGAAATGCTTCCAAAGGAGCAGAGTCAGAGAACCTTGGAACCACAGAGCAGGTGCAGCCCAGAACACGGACTACTCTTGGCCTGAGAACACCCACTGCCCAGCGCCTCTTTGGGGTACACACGTGTAGAGGGAGGGTGTTGAATTCTGCTGCGTCATAACTTCTCCGGGCCACGTAGTGTGAGGGCAAGGAGAGTGGCCCTCCACCTCATCCCAGTTTCATGTGTCAGTTGTCTAAGGCAAACTCCCTGCTTGAATCCCTCCGTGGGCTACGTAACCTCCAGAGAAAGGTGGATGATTGGGACCCAGGGCTGGTATCTAGGTTAATGTTCTGTGCATCAACTTCGCAGCTGTTCTCTCTAAGCGGGTCCCAAAGGCTTTCTGGAAGAGTTTCCTTAGAGGGTCAGAAACAGGAAATTAACCGACAGGCCCACGGGGACGCCAGTTCTCTCCAGCAACAACGCTACCAGCCTCAGACACTTGGGTTCTCTTTGGTAAATGGAAGAACACTATGCTCGGAAGCTTCTTCCATCCAGTTTGAGAGTCGCGCTTCCACTGCATCTTGGGATACCAAGTGTTGCCATGCCGTCACAATTTCCAATTCTTAGGCCTATGACGGCAGAGTGTCTGGCAGTTCTGAAAGAGAACTTAGGGATGCAGGCGTTTTGGCTCCTTCCACCGAGAAACCAGCTCCTCCAGCTCCTCTGTCGTTAGCTAGTTCATGTTAGAATATCTCTAGGGGCCGTCTTTTCCTCCTCCACGAGGTAAGACACAAACGGAATTGCCCTAAAGGGAAGAAGCCTTCTGAGTCCGGCAGAGAGGCAGCCTCTCCCACTCAGCATTCCCCCAACGCTGAGCCCCGGGTATGGGACAGAGAGAGGGAGAAAGGCAGCCGTAACCCCGAGCTCTTCCACAATGTAGTATAGGCCTCACCCTCACGCTCACGTCAATTTCACAGAGAAAACACCAGGCCTCGGTGTGCTTTCCTGTGGCAAGGAAACTTTGCTTTCATTCCTTAGGTGGCACGTTGGCTCAGGACTGCCCTACCCGAAGGACTCACGGTGTGCAGCCCTACTGGTTGAGATCAGCCCCTCTGGCTCTTTCTCGGATGACACCAACTGGAAAAGAGCCGTTCATATGCTGGGGACCCAGGGAGCTTTCCCTAGTCTACACCAGAACAGCACTCTGAGGGAGAGGAGCTGCTGACGTTTGGTAGCAAAATCTCCTATTCTGAAGAGAAACATTTCGTTGTAAGCGGGTTCCATCAGCCTTGCCATCTTTTCTCAGCTGGCTAGGATGGAGGGCAGGCAGTCAGTTGGCAGACTCACCTGAGGCCCTGCTTGCCAGACTGTGACACAGACCTCCCGCCTGCTTCAGCCCAAAGGGACGGCTTATGGTAAGGTACAAACCCTGTGTTGGAAAGTTCCTGCCTAACCCTCGCACCAGCACAAGCATATTGGTCATTGGTCAAAGACTCTCCCCACAAGTTTAACATGTTTGCTCCCATCTAGCCTCCGAAGCCGAGTTTACCTAGCTAGGAATCTCACTTCAGGAAAGGTACTCAGGCTGCTGGTGACTGCACGTTGTTTCACCAGGCAGCCCAAATCGAGTACACCCACTTGCATTTTCCAGGGGGCAGAGCAAATGGTGTCAACTTACAGGCCTCCAGCCTGGGAGGGGCAACGTACACTTTGTGAATGGGAAAGAAGCCCATGCCTTCAGTGTGAAAGGCCGCTAGGCCTCTTTGCTTTGGCAGCCCAGGGATAGCGTCAGCTGTGAAATGCTTCCAAAGGAGCAGAGTCAGAGAACCTTGGAACCACAGAGCAGGTGCAGCCCAGAACACGGACTGCTCTTGGCCTGAGAACACCCACTGCCCAGCGCCTCTTTGGGGTACACACGTGTAGAGGGAGGGTGTTGAATTCTGCTGCGTCATAACTTCTCCGGGCCACGTAGTGTGAGGGCAAGGAGAGTGGCCCTCCACCTCATCCCAGTTTCATGTGTCAGTTGTCTAAGGCAAACTCCCTGCTTGAATCCCTCCGTGGGCTACGTAACCTCCAGAGAAAGGTGGATGATTGGGACCCAGGGCTGGTATCTAGGTTAATGTTCTGTGCATCAACTTCGCAGCTGTTCTCTCTAAGCGGGTCCCAAAGGCTTTCTGGAAGAGTTTCCTTAGAGGGTCAGAAACAGGAAATTAACCGACAGGCCCACGGGGACGCCAGTTCTCTCCAGCAACAACGCTACCAGCCTCAGACACTTGGGTTCTCTTTGGTAAATGGAAGAACACTATGCTCGGAAGCTTCTTCCATCCAGTTTGAGAGTCGCACTTCCACTGCATCTTGGGATACCAAGTGTTGCCATGCCGTCACAATTTCCAATTCTTAGGCCTATGACGGCAGAGTGTCTGGCAGTTCTGAAAGAGAACTTAGGGATGCAGGCGTTTTGGCTCCTTCCACCGAGAAACCAGCTCCTCCAGCTCCTCTGTCGTTAGCTATTTCATGTTAGAATATCTCTAGGGGCCCTCTTTTCCTCCTCCACGAGGTAAGACACAAACGGAATTGCCCTAAAGGGAAGAAGCCTTCTGAGTCCGGCAGAGAGGCAGCCTCTCCCACTCAGCATTCCCCCAACGCTGAGCCCCGGGTATGGGACAGAGAGAGGGAGAAAGGCAGCCGTAACCCCGAGCTCTTCCACAATGTAGTATAGGCCTCACCCTCAAGCTCACGTCAATTTCACAGAGAAAACACCAGGCCTCGGTGTGCTTTCCTGTGGCAAGGAAACTTTGCTTTCATTCCTTAGGTGGCACGTTGGCTCAGGACTGCCCTACCCGAAGGACTCACGGTGTGCAGCCCTATTGGTTGAGATCAGCCCCTCTGGCTCTTTCTCGGATGACACCAACTGGGCAAAGAGCCGTTCATATGCTGGGGACCCAGGGAGCTTTCCCTAGTCTACACCAGAACAGCACTCTGAGGGAGAGGAGCTGCTGACGTTTGGTAGCAAAATCTCCTATTCTGAAGAGAAACATTTCGTTGTAAGCGGGTTCCATCAGCCTTGCCATCTTTTCTCAGCTGGCTAGGATGGAGGGCAGGCAGTCAGTTGGCAGACTCACCTGAGGCCCTGCTTGCCAGACTGTGACACAGACCTCCCGCCTGCTTCAGCCCAAAGGGACGGCTTATGGTAAGGTACAAACCCTGTGTTGGAAAGTTCCTGCCTAACCCTCGCACCAGCACAAGCATATTGGTCATTGGTCAAAGACTCTCCCCACAAGTTTAACATGTTTGCTCCCATCTAGCCTCCGAAGCCGAGTTTACCTAGCTAGGAATCTCACTTCAGGAAAGGTACTCAGGCTGCTGGTGACTGCACGTTGTTTCACCAGGCAGCCCAAATCGAGTACACCCACTTGCATTTTCCAGGGGGCAGAGCAAATGGTGTCAACTTACAGGCCTCCAGCCTGGGAGGGGCAACGTACAGTTTGTGAATGGGAAAGAAGCCCATGCCTTCAGTGTGAAAGGCCGCTAGGCCTCTTTGCTTTGGCAGCCCAGGGATAGCGTCAGCTCTGAAATGCTTCCAAAGGAGCAGAGTCAGAGAACCTTGGAACCACAGAGCAGGTGCAGCCCAGAACACGGACTGCTCTTGGCCTGAGAACACCCACTGCCCAGCGCCTCTTTGGGGTACACACGTGTAGAGGGAGGGTGTTGAATTCTGCTGCGTCATAACTTCTCCGGGCCACGTAGTGTGAGGGCAAGGAGAGTGGCCCTCCACCTCATCCCAGTTTCATGTGTCAGTTGTCTAAGGCAAACTCCCTGCTTGAATCCCTCCGTGGGCTACGTAGCCTCCAGAGAAAGGTGGATGATTGGGACCCAGGGCTGGTATCTAGGTTAATGTTCTGTGCATCAACTTCGCAGCTGTTCTCTCTAAGCGGGTCCCAAAGGCTTTCTGGAAGAGTTTCCTTAGAGGGTCAGAAACAGGAAATTAACCGACAGGCCCACGGGGACGCCAGTTCTCTCCAGCAACAACGCTACCAGCCTCAGACACTTGGGTTCTCTTTGGTAAATGGAAGAACACTATGCTTGGAAGCTTCTTCCATCCAGTTTGAGAGTCGCACTTCCACTGCATCTTGGGATACCAAGTGTTGCCATGCCGTCACAATTTCCAATTCTTAGGCCTATGACGGCAGAGTGTCTGGCAGTTCTGAAAGAGAACTTAGGAATGCAGGCGTTTTGGCTCCTTCCACCGAGAAACCAGCTCCTCCAGCTCCTCTGTCGTTAGCTAGTTCATGTTAGAATATCTCTAGGGGCCCTCTTTTCCTCCTCCACGAGGTAAGACACAAACGGAATTGCCCTAAAGGGAAGAAGCCTTCTGAGTCCGGCAGAGAGGCAGCCTCTCCCACTCAGCATTCCCCCAACGCTGAGCCCCGGGTATGGGACAGAGAGAGGGAGAAAGGCAGCCGTAACCCCGAGCTCTTCCACAATGTAGTATAGGCCTCACCCTCACGCTCACGTCAATTTCACAGAGAAAACACCAGGCCTCGGTGTGCTTTCCTGTGGCAAGGAAACTTTGCTTTCATTCCTTAGGTGGCACGTTGGCTCAGGACTGCCCTACCCGAAGGACTCACGGTGTGCAGCCCTACTGGTTGAGATCAGCCCCTCTGGCTCTTTCTCGGATGACACCAACTGGAAAAGAGCCGTTCATATGCTGGGGACCCAGGGAGCTTTCCCTAGTCTACACCAGAACAGCACTCTGAGGGAGAGGAGCTGCTGACGTTTGGTAGCAAAATCTCCTATTCTGAAGAGAAACATTTCGCTGTAAGCGGGTTCCATCAGCCTTGCCATCTTTTCTCAGCTGGCTAGGATGGAGGGCAGGCAGTCAGTTGGCAGACTCACCTGAGGCCCTGCTTGCCAGACTGTGACACAGACCTCCCGCCTGCTTCAGCCCAAAGGGACGGCTTATGGTAAGGTACAAACCCTGTGTTGGAAAGTTCCTGCCTAACCCTCGCACCAGCACAAGCATATTGGTCATTGGTCAAAGACTCTCCCCACAAGTTTAACATGTTTGCTCCCATCTAGCCTCCGAAGCCGAGTTTACCTAGCTAGGAATCTCACTTCAGGAAAGGTACTCAGGCTGCTGGTGACTGCACGTTGTTTCACCAGGCAGCCCAAATCGAGTACACCCACTTGCATTTTCCAGGGGGCAGAGCAAATGGTGTCAACTTACAGGCCTCCAGCCTGGGAGGGGCAACGTACACTTTGTGAATGGGAAAGAAGCCCATGCCTTCAGTGTGAAAGGCCGCTAGGCCTCTTTGCTTTGGCAGCCCAGGGATAGCGTCAGCTGTGAAATGCTTCCAAAGGAGCAGAGTCAGAGAACCTTGGAACCACAGAGCAGGTGCAGCCCAGAACACGGACTGCTCTTGGCCTGAGAACACCCACTGCCCAGCGCCTCTTTGGGGTACACACGTGTAGAGGGAGGGTGTTGAATTCTGCTGCGTCATAACTTCTCCGGGCCACGTAGTGTGAGGGCAAGGAGAGTGGCCCTCCACCTCATCCCAGTTTCATGTGTCAGTTGTCTAAGGCAAACTCCCTGCTTGAATCCCTCCGTGGGCTACGTAACCTCCAGAGAAAGGTGGATGATTGGGACCCAGGGCTGGTATCTAGGTTAATGTTCTGTGCATCAACTTCGCAGCTGTTCTCTCTAAGCGGGTCCCAAAGGCTTTCTGGAAGAGTTTCCTTAGAGGGTCAGAAACAGGAAATTAACCGACAGGCCCACGGGGACGCCAGTTCTCTCCAGCAACAACGCTACCAGCCTCAGACACTTGGGTTCTCTTTGGTAAATGGAAGAACACTATGCTCGGAAGCTTCTTCCATCCAGTTTGAGAGTCGCGCTTCCACTGCATCTTGGGATACCAAGTGTTGCCATGCCGTCACAATTTCCAATTCTTAGGCCTATGACGGCAGAGTGTCTGGCAGTTCTGAAAGAGAACTTAGGGATGCAGGCGTTTTGGCTCCTTCCACCGAGAAACCAGCTCCTCCAGCTCCTCTGTCGTTAGCTATTTCATGTTAGAATATCTCTAGGGGCCGTCTTTTCCTCCTCCACGAGGTAAGACACAAACGGAATTGCCCTAAAGGGAAGAAGCCTTCTGAGTCCGGCAGAGAGGCAGCCTCTCCCACTCAGCATTCCCCCAACGCTGAGCCCCGGGTATGGGACAGAGAGAGGGAGAAAGGCAGCCGTAACCCCGAGCTCTTCCACAATGTAGTATAGGCCTCACCCTCAAGCTCACGTCAATTTCGTAGAGAAAACACCAGGCCTCGGTGTGCTTTCCTGTGGCAAGGAAACTTTGCTTTCATTCCTTAGGTGGCACGTTGGCTCAGGACTGCCCTACCCGAAGGACTCACGGTGTGCAGCCCTACTGGTTGAGATCAGCCCCTCTGGCTCTTTCTCGGATGACACCAACTGGGCAAAGAGCCGTTCATATGCTGGGGACCCAGGGAGCTTTCCCTAGTCTACACCAGAACAGCACTCTGAGGGAGAGGAGCTGCTGACGTTTGGTAGCAAAATCTCCTATTCTGAAGCGAAACATTTCGTTGTAAGCGGGTTCCATCAGCCTTGCCATCTTTTCTCAGCTGGCTAGGATGGAGGGCAGGCAGTCAGTTGGCAGACTCACCTGAGGCCCTGCTTGCCAGACTGTGACACAGACCTCCCGCCTGCTTCAGCCCAAAGGGACGGCTTATGGTAAGGTAAAAACCCTGTGTTGGAAAGTTCCTGCCTAACCCTCGCACCAGCACAAGCATATTGGTCATTGGTCAAAGACTCTCCCCACAAGTTTAACATGTTTGCTCCCATCTAGCCTCCGAAGCCGAGTTTACCTAGCTAGGAATCTCACTTCAGGAAAGGTACTCAGGCTGCTGGTGACTGCACGTTGTTTCACCAGGCAGCCCAAATCGAGTACACCCACTTGCATTTTCCAGGGGGCAGAGCAAATGGTGTCAACTTACAGGCCTCCAGCCTGGGAGGGGCAACGTACACTTTGTGAATGGGAAAGAAGCCCATGCCTTCAGTGTGAAAGGCCGCTAGGCCTCTTTGCTTTGGCAGCCCAGGGATAGCGTCAGCTGTGAAATGCTTCCAAAGGAGCAGAGTCAGAGAACCTTGGAACCACAGAGCAGGTGCAGCCCAGAACACGGACTGCTCTTGGCCTGAGAACACCCACTGCCCAGCGCCTCTTTGGGGTACACACGTGTAGAGGGAGGGTGTTGAATTCTGCTGCGTCATAACTTCTCCGGGCCACGTAGTGTGAGGGCAAGGAGAGTGGCCCTCCACCTCATCCCAGTTTCATGTGTCAGTTGTCTAAGGCAAACTCCCTGCTTGAATCCCTCCGTGGGCTACGTAGCCTCCAGAGAAAGGTGGATGATTGGGACCCAGGGCTGGTATCTAGGTTAATGTTCTGTGCATCAACTTCGCAGCTGTTCTCTCTAAGCGGGTCCCAAAGGCTTTCTGGAAGAGTTTCCTTAGAGGGTCAGAAACAGGAAATTAACCGACAGGCCCACGGGGACGCCAGTTCTCTCCAGCAACAACGCTACCAGCCTCAGACACTTGGGTTCTCTTTGGTAAATGGAAGAACACTATGCTTGGAAGCTTCTTCCATCCAGTTTGAGAGTCGCACTTCCACTGCATCTTGGGATACCAAGTGTTGCCATGCCGTCACAATTTCCAATTCTTAGGCCTATGACGGCAGAGTGTCTGGCAGTTCTGAAAGAGAACTTAGGGATGCAGGCGTTTTGGCTCCTTCCACCGAGAAACCAGCTCCTCCAGCTCCTCTGTCGTTAGCTATTTCATGTTAGAATATCTCTAGGGGCCCTCTTTTCCTCCTCCACGAGGTAAGACACAAACGGAATTGCCCTAAAGGGAAGAAGCCTTCTGAGTCCGGCAGAGAGGCAGCCTCTCCCACTCAGCATTCCCCCAACGCTGAGCCCCGGGTATGGGACAGAGAGAGGGAGAAAGGCAGCCGTAACCCCGAGCTCTTCCACAATGTAGTATAGGCCTCACCCTCACGCACACGTCAATTTCACAGAGAAAACACCAGGCCTCGGTGTGCTTTCCTGTGGCAAGGAAACTTTGCTTTCATTCCTTAGGTGGCACGTTGGCTCAGGACTGCCCTACCCGAAGGACTCACGGTGTGCAGCCCTACTGGTTGAGATCAGCCCCTCTGGCTCTTTCTCGGATGACACCAACTGGAAAAGAGCCGTTCATATGCTGGGGACCCAGGGAGCTTTCCCTAGTCTACACCAGAACAGCACTCTGAGGGAGAGGAGCTGCTGACGTTTGGTAGCAAAATCTCCTATTCTGAAGAGAAACATTTCGCTGTGAGCGGGTTCCATCAGCCTTGCCATCTTTTCTCAGCTGGCTAGGATGGAGGGCAGGCAGTCAGTTGGCAGACTCACCTGAGGCCCTGCTTGCCAGACTGTGACACAGACCTCCCGCCTGCTTCAGCCCAAAGGGACGGCTTATGGTAAGGTACAAACCCTGTGTTGGAAAGTTCCTGCCTAACCCTCGCACCAGCACAAGCATATTGGTCATTGGTCAAAGACTTTCCCCACAAGTTTAACATGTTTGCTCCCATCTAGCCTCCGAAGCCGAGTTTACCTAGCTAGGAATCTCACTTCAGGAAAGGTACTCAGGCTGCTGGTGACTGCACGTTGTCTCACCAGGCAGCCCAAATCGAGTACACCCACTTGCATTTTCCAGGGGGCAGAGCAAATGGTGTCAACTTACAGGCCTCCAGCCTGGGAGGGGCAACGTACACTTTGTGAATGGGAAAGAAGCCCATGCCTTCAGTGTGAAAGGCCGCTAGGCCTCTTTGCTTTGGCAGCCCAGGGATAGCGTCAGCTGTGAAATGCTTCCAAAGGAGCAGAGTCAGAGAACCTTGGAACCACAGAGCAGGTGCAGCCCAGAACACGGACTACTCTTGGCCTGAGAACACCCACTGCCCAGCGCCTCTTTGGGGTACACACGTGTAGAGGGAGGGTGTTGAATTCTGCTGCGTCATAACTTCTCCGGGCCACGGAGTGTGAGGGCAAGGAGAGTGGCCCTCCACCTCATCCCAGTTTCATGTGTCAGTTGTCTAAGGCAAACTCCCTGCTTGAATCCCTCCGTGGGCTACGTAACCTCCAGAGAAAGGTGGATGATTGGGACCCAGGGCTGGTATCTAGGTTAATGTTCTGTGCATCAACTTCGCAGCTGTTCTCTCTAAGCGGGTCCCAAAGGCTTTCTGGAAGAGTTTCCTTAGAGGGTCAGAAACAGGAAATTAACCGACAGGCCCACGGGGACGCCAGTTCTCTCCAGCAACAACGCTACCAGCCTCAGACACTTGGGTTCTCTTTGGTAAATGGAAGAACACTATGCTTGGAAGCTTCTTCCATCCAGTTTGAGAGTCGCGCTTCCACTGCATCTTGGGATACCAAGTGTTGCCATGCCGTCACAATATCCAATTCTTAGGCCTATGACGGCAGAGTGTCTGGCAGTTCTGAAAGAGAACTTAGGGATGCAGGCGTTTTGGCTCCTTCCACCGAGAAACCAGCTCCTCCAGCTCCTCTGTCGTTAGCTATTTCATGTTAGAATATCTCTAGGGGCCCTCTTTTCCTCCTCCACGAGGTAAGACACAAACGGAATTGCCCTAAAGGGAAGAAGCCTTCTGAGTCCGGCAGAGAGGCAGCCTCTCCCACTCAGCATTCCCCCAACGCTGAGCCCCGGGTATGGGACAGAGAGAGGGAGAAAGGCAGCCGTAACCCCGAGCTCTTCCACAATGTAGTATAGGCCTCACCCTCACGCTCACGTCAATTTCACAGAGAAAACACCAGGCCTCGGTGTGCTTTCCTGTGGCAAGGAAACTTTGCTTTCATTCCTTAGGTGGCACGTTGGCTCAGGACTGCCCTACCCGAAGGACTCACGGTGTGCAGCCCTACTGGTTGAGATCAGCCCCTCTGGCTCTTTCTCGGATGACACCAACTGGAAAAGAGCCGTTCATATGCTGGGGACCCAGGGAGCTTTCCCTAGTCTACACCAGAACAGCACTCTGAGGGAGAGGAGCTGCTGACGTTTGGTAGCAAAATCTCCTATTCTGAAGAGAAACATTTCGCTGTAAGCGGGTTCCATCAGCCTTGCCATCTTTTCTCAGCTGGCTAGGATGGAGGGCAGGCAGTCAGTTGGCAGACTCACCTGAGGCCCTGCTTGCCAGACTGTGACACAGACCTCCCGCCTGCTTCAGCCCAAAGGGACGGCTTATGGTAAGGTAAAAACCCTGTGTTGGAAAGTTCCTGCCTAACCCTCGCACCAGCACAAGCATATTGGTCATTGGTCAAAGACTCTCCCCACAAGTTTAACATGTTTGCTCCCATCTAGCCTCCGAAGCCGAGTTTACCTAGCTAGGAATCTCACTTCAGGAAAGGTACTCAGGCTGCTGGTGACTGCACGTTGTTTCACCAGGCAGCCCAAATCGAGTACACCCACTTGCATTTTCCAGGGGGCAGAGCAAATGGTGTCAACTTACAGGCCTCCAGCCTGGGAGGGGCAACGTACACTTTGTGAATGGGAAAGAAGCCCATGCCTTCAGTGTGAAAGGCCGCTAGGCCTCTTTGCTTTGGCAGCCCAGGGATAGCGTCAGCTGTGAAATGCTTCCAAAGGAGCAGAGTCAGAGAACCTTGGAACCACAGAGCAGGTGCAGCCCAGAACACGGACTACTCTTGGCCTGAGAACACCCACTGCCCAGCGCCTCTTTGGGGTACACACGTGTAGAGGGAGGGTGTTGAATTCTGCTGCGTCATAACTTCTCCGGGCCACGTAGTGTGAGGGCAAGGAGAGTGGCCCTCCACCTCATCCCAGTTTCATGTGTCAGTTGTCTAAGGCAAACTCCCTGCTTGAATCCCTCCGTGGGCTACGTAACCTCCAGAGAAAGGTGGATGATTGGGACCCAGGGCTGGTATCTAGGTTAATGTTCTGTGCATCAACTTCGCAGCTGTTCTCTCTAAGCGGGTCCCAAAGGCTTTCTGGAAGAGTTTCCTTAGAGGGTCAGAAACAGGAAATTAACCGACAGGCCCACGGGGACGCCAGTTCTCTCCAGCAACAACGCTACCAGCCTCAGACACTTGGGTTCTCTTTGGTAAATGGAAGAACACTATGCTCGGAAGCTTCTTCCATCCAGTTTGAGAGTCGCGCTTCCACTGCATCTTGGGATACCAAGTGTTGCCATGCCGTCACAATTTCCAATTCTTAGGCCTATGACGGCAGAGTGTCTGGCAGTTCTGAAAGAGAACTTAGGGATGCAGGCGTTTTGGCTCCTTCCACCGAGAAACCAGCTCCTCCAGCTCCTCTGTCGTTAGCTATTTCATGTTAGAATATCTCTAGGGGCCCTCTTTTCCTCCTCCACGAGGTAAGACACAAACGGAATTGCCCTAAAGGGAAGAAGCCTTCTGAGTCCGGCAGAGAGGCAGCCTCTCCCACTCAGCATTCCCCCAACGCTGAGCCCCGGGTATGGGACAGAGAGAGGGAGAAAGGCAGCCGTAACCCCGAGCTCTTCCACAATGTAGTATAGGCCTCACCCTCACGCTCACGTCAATTTCACAGAGAAAACACCAGGCCTCGGTGTGCTTTCCTGTGGCAAGGAAACTTTGCTTTCATTCCTTAGGTGGCACGTTGGCTCAGGACTGCCCTACCCGAAGGACTCACGGTGTGCAGCCCTACTGGTTGAGATCAGCCCCTCTGGCTCTTTCTCGGATGACACCAACTGGAAAAGAGCCGTTCATATGCTGGGGACCCAGGGAGCTTTCCCTAGTCTACACCAGAACAGCACTCTGAGGGAGAGGAGCTGCTGACGTTTGGTAGCAAAATCTCCTATTCTGAAGAGAAACATTTCGCTGTGAGCGGGTTCCATCAGCCTTGCCATCTTTTCTCAGCTGGCTAGGATGGAGGGCAGGCAGTCAGTTGGCAGACTCACCTGAGGCCCTGCTTGCCAGACTGTGACACAGACCTCCCGCCTGCTTCAGCCCAAAGGGACGGCTTATGGTAAGGTAAAAACCCTGTGTTGGAAAGTTCCTGCCTAACCCTCGCACCAGCACAAGCATATTGGTCATTGGTCAAAGACTCTCCCCACAAGTTTAACATGTTTGCTCCCATCTAGCCTCCGAAGCCGAGTTTACCTAGCTAGGAATCTCACTTCAGGAAAGGTACTCAGGCTGCTGGTGACTGCACGTTGTTTCACCAGGCAGCCCAAATCGAGTACACCCACTTGCATTTTCCAGGGGGCAGAGCAAATGGTGTCAACTTACAGGCCTCCAGCCTGGGAGGGGCAACGTACACTTTGTGAATGGGAAAGAAGCCCATGCCTTCAGTGTGAAAGGCCGCTAGGCCTCTTTGCTTTGGCAGCCCAGGGATAGCGTCAGCTGTGAAATGCTTCCAAAGGAGCAGAGTCAGAGAACCTTGGAACCACAGAGCAGGTGCAGCCCAGAACACGGACTGCTCTTGGCCTGAGAACACCCACTGCCAAGCGCCTCTTTGGGGTACACACGTGTAGAGGGAGGGTGTTGAATTCTGCTGCGTCATAACTTCTCCGGGCCACGTAGTGTGAGGGCAAGGAGAGTGGCCCTCCACCTCATCCCAGTTTCATGTGTCAGTTGTCTAAGGCAAACTCCCTGCTTGAATCCCTCCGTGGGCTACGTAGCCTCCAGAGAAAGGTGGATGATTGGGACCCAGGGCTGGTATCTAGGTTAATGTTCTGTGCATCAACTTCGCAGCTGTTCTCTCTAAGCGGGTCCCAAAGGCTTTCTGGAAGAGTTTCCTTAGAGGGTCAGAAACAGGAAATTAACCGACAGGCCCACGGGGACGCCAGTTCTCTCCAGCAACAACGCTACCAGCCTCAGACACTTGGGTTCTCTTTGGTAAATGGAAGAACACTATGCTTGGAAGCTTCTTCCATCCAGTTTGAGAGTCGCACTTCCACTGCATCTTGGGATACCAAGTGTTGCCATGCCGTCACAATTTCCAATTCTTAGGCCTATGACGGCAGAGTGTCTGGCAGTTCTGAAAGAGAACTTAGGGATGCAGGCGTTTTGGCTCCTTCCACCGAGAAACCAGCTCCTCCAGCTCCTCTGTCGTTAGCTAGTTCATGTTAGAATATCTCTAGGGGCCCTCTTTTCCTCCTCCACGAGGTAAGACACAAACGGAATTGCCCTAAAGGGAAGAAGCCTTCTGAGTCCGGCAGAGAGGCAGCCTCTCCCACTCAGCATTCCCCCAACGCTGAGCCCCGGGTATGGGACAGAGAGAGGGAGAAAGGCAGCCGTAACCCCGAGCTCTTCCACAATGTAGTATAGGCCTCACCCTCACGCACACGTCAATTTCACAGAGAAAACACCAGGCCTCGGTGTGCTTTCCTGTGGCAAGGAAACTTTGCTTTCATTCCTTAGGTGGCACGTTGGCTCAGGACTGCCCTACCCGAAGGACTCACGGTGTGCAGCCCTACTGGTTGAGATCAGCCCCTCTGGCTCTTTCTCGGATGACACCAACTGGAAAAGAGCCGTTCATATGCTGGGGACCCAGGGAGCTTTCCCTAGTCTACACCAGAACAGCACTCTGAGGGAGAGGAGCTGCTGACGTTTGGTAGCAAAATCTCCTATTCTGAAGAGAAACATTTCGCTGTGAGCGGGTTCCATCAGCCTTGCCATCTTTTCTCAGCTGGCTAGGATGGAGGGCAGGCAGTCAGTTGGCAGACTCACCTGAGGCCCTGCTTGCCAGACTGTGACACAGACCTCCCGCCTGCTTCAGCCCAAAGGGACGGCTTATGGTAAGGTAAAAACCCTGTGTTGGAAAGTTCCTGCCTAACCCTCGCACCAGCACAAGCATATTGGTCATTGGTCAAAGACTTTCCCCACAAGTTTAACATGTTTGCTCCCATCTAGCCTCCGAAGCCGAGTTTACCTAGCTAGGAATCTCACTTCAGGAAAGGTACTCAGGCTGCTGGTGACTGCACGTTGTCTCACCAGGCAGCCCAAATCGAGTACACCCACTTGCATTTTCCAGGGGGCAGAGCAAATGGTGTCAACTTACAGGCCTCCAGCCTGGGAGGGGCAACGTACACTTTGTGAATGGGAAAGAAGCCCATGCCTTCAGTGTGAAAGGCCGCTAGGCCTCTTTGCTTTGGCAGCCCAGGGATAGCGTCAGCTGTGAAATGCTTCCAAAGGAGCAGAGTCAGAGAACCTTGGAACCACAGAGCAGGTGCAGCCCAGAACACGGACTACTCTTGGCCTGAGAACACCCACTGCCCAGCGCCTCTTTGGGGTACACACGTGTAGAGGGAGGGTGTTGAATTCTGCTGCGTCATAACTTCTCCGGGCCACGGAGTGTGAGGGCAAGGAGAGTGGCCCTCCACCTCATCCCAGTTTCATGTGTCAGTTGTCTAAGGCAAACTCCCTGCTTGAATCCCTCCGTGGGCTACGTAACCTCCAGAGAAAGGTGGATGATTGGGACCCAGGGCTGGTATCTAGGTTAATGTTCTGTGCATCAACTTCGCAGCTGTTCTCTCTAAGCGGGTCCCAAAGGCTTTCTGGAAGAGTTTCCTTAGAGGGTCAGAAACAGGAAATTAACCGACAGGCCCACGGGGACGCCAGTTCTCTCCAGCAACAACGCTACCAGCCTCAGACACTTGGGTTCTCTTTGGTAAATGGAAGAACACTATGCTTGGAAGCTTCTTCCATCCAGTTTGAGAGTCGCGCTTCCACTGCATCTTGGGATACCAAGTGTTGCCATGCCGTCACAATATCCAATTCTTAGGCCTATGACGGCAGAGTGTCTGGCAGTTCTGAAAGAGAACTTAGGGATGCAGGCGTTTTGGCTCCTTCCACCGAGAAACCAGCTCCTCCAGCTCCTCTGTCGTTAGCTATTTCATGTTAGAATATCTCTAGGGGCCCTCTTTTCCTCCTCCACGAGGTAAGACACAAACGGAATTGCCCTAAAGGGAAGAAGCCTTCTGAGTCCGGCAGAGAGGCAGCCTCTCCCACTCAGCATTCCCCCAACGCTGAGCCCCGGGTATGGGACAGAGAGAGGGAGAAAGGCAGCCGTAACCCCGAGCTCTTCCACAATGTAGTATAGGCCTCACCCTCACGCTCACGTCAATTTCACAGAGAAAACACCAGGCCTCGGTGTGCTTTCCTGTGGCAAGGAAACTTTGCTTTCATTCCTTAGGTGGCACGTTGGCTCAGGACTGCCCTACCCGAAGGACTCACGGTGTGCAGCCCTACTGGTTGAGATCAGCCCCTCTGGCTCTTTCTCGGATGACACCAACTGGAAAAGAGCCGTTCATATGCTGGGGACCCAGGGAGCTTTCCCTAGTCTACACCAGAACAGCACTCTGAGGGAGAGGAGCTGCTGACGTTTGGTAGCAAAATCTCCTATTCTGAAGAGAAACATTTCGCTGTAAGCGGGTTCCATCAGCCTTGCCATCTTTTCTCAGCTGGCTAGGATGGAGGGCAGGCAGTCAGTTGGCAGACTCACCTGAGGCCCTGCTTGCCAGACTGTGACACAGACCTCCCGCCTGCTTCAGCCCAAAGGGACGGCTTATGGTAAGGTAAAAACCCTGTGTTGGAAAGTTCCTGCCTAACCCTCGCACCAGCACAAGCATATTGGTCATTGGTCAAAGACTTTCCCCACAAGTTTAACATGTTTGCTCCCATCTAGCCTCCGAAGCCGAGTTTACCTAGCTAGGAATCTCACTTCAGGAAAGGTACTCAGGCTGCTGGTGACTGCACGTTGTTTCACCAGGCAGCCCAAATCGAGTACACCCACTTGCATTTTCCAGGGGGCAGAGCAAATGGTGTCAACTTACAGGCCTCCAGCCTGGGAGGGGCAACGTACACTTTGTGAATGGGAAAGAAGCCCATGCCTTCAGTGTGAAAGGCCGCTAGGCCTCTTTGCTTTGGCAGCCCAGGGATAGCGTCAGCTGTGAAATGCTTCCAAAGGAGCAGAGTCAGAGAACCTTGGAACCACAGAGCAGGTGCAGCCCAGAACACGGACTACTCTTGGCCTGAGAACACCCACTGCCCAGCGCCTCTTTGGGGTACACACGTGTAGAGGGAGGGTGTTGAATTCTGCTGCGTCATAACTTCTCCGGGCCACGTAGTGTGAGGGCAAGGAGAGTGGCCCTCCACCTCATCCCAGTTTCATGTGTCAGTTGTCTAAGGCAAACTCCCTGCTTGAATCCCTCCGTGGGCTACGTAACCTCCAGAGAAAGGTGGATGATTGGGACCCAGGGCTGGTATCTAGGTTAATGTTCTGTGCATCAACTTCGCAGCTGTTCTCTCTAAGCGGGTCCCAAAGGCTTTCTGGAAGAGTTTCCTTAGAGGGTCAGAAACAGGAAATTAACCGACAGGCCCACGGGGACGCCAGTTCTCTCCAGCAACAACGCTACCAGCCTCAGACACTTGGGTTCTCTTTGGTAAATGGAAGAACACTATGCTCGGAAGCTTCTTCCATCCAGTTTGAGAGTCGCGCTTCCACTGCATCTTGGGATACCAAGTGTTGCCATGCCGTCACAATTTCCAATTCTTAGGCCTATGACGGCAGAGTGTCTGGCAGTTCTGAAAGAGAACTTAGGGATGCAGGCGTTTTGGCTCCTTCCACCGAGAAACCAGCTCCTCCAGCTCCTCTGTCGTTAGCTATTTCATGTTAGAATATCTCTAGGGGCCCTCTTTTCCTCCTCCACGAGGTAAGACACAAACGGAATTGCCCTAAAGGGAAGAAGCCTTCTGAGTCCGGCAGAGAGGCAGCCTCTCCCACTCAGCATTCCCCCAACGCTGAGCCCCGGGTATGGGACAGAGAGAGGGAGAAAGGCAGCCGTAACCCCGAGCTCTTCCACAATGTAGTATAGGCCTCACCCTCACGCTCACGTCAATTTCACAGAGAAAACACCAGGCCTCGGTGTGCTTTCCTGTGGCAAGGAAACTTTGCTTTCATTCCTTAGGTGGCACGTTGGCTCAGGACTGCCCTACCCGAAGGACTCACGGTGTGCAGCCCTACTGGTTGAGATCAGCCCCTCTGGCTCTTTCTCGGATGACACCAACTGGAAAAGAGCCGTTCATATGCTGGGGACCCAGGGAGCTTTCCCTAGTCTACACCAGAACAGCACTCTGAGGGAGAGGAGCTGCTGACGTTTGGTAGCAAAATCTCCTATTCTGAAGAGAAACATTTCGCTGTGAGCGGGTTCCATCAGCCTTGCCATCTTTTCTCAGCTGGCTAGGATGGAGGGCAGGCAGTCAGTTGGCAGACTCACCTGAGGCCCTGCTTGCCAGACTGTGACACAGACCTCCCGCCTGCTTCAGCCCAAAGGGACGGCTTATGGTAAGGTAAAAACCCTGTGTTGGAAAGTTCCTGCCTAACCCTCGCACCAGCACAAGCATATTGGTCATTGGTCAAAGACTTTCCCCACAAGTTTAACATGTTTGCTCCCATCTAGCCTCCGAAGCCGAGTTTACCTAGCTAGGAATCTCACTTCAGGAAAGGTACTCAGGCTGCTGGTGACTGCACGTTGTTTCACCAGGCAGCCCAAATCGAGTACACCCACTTGCATTTTCCAGGGGGCAGAGCAAATGGTGTCAACTTACAGGCCTCCAGCCTGGGAGGGGCAACGTACACTTTGTGAATGGGAAAGAAGCCCATGCCTTCAGTGTGAAAGGCCGCTAGGCCTCTTTGCTTTGGCAGCCCAGGGATAGCGTCAGCTCTGAAATGCTTCCAAAGGAGCAGAGTCAGAGAACCTTGGAACCACAGAGCAGGTGCAGCCCAGAACACGGACTGCTCTTGGCCTGAGAACACCCACTGCCCAGCGCCTCTTTGGGGTACACACGTGTAGAGGGAGGGTGTTGAATTCTGCTGCGTCATAACTTCTCCGGGCCACGTAGTGTGAGGGCAAGGAGAGTGGCCCTCCACCTCATCCCAGTTTCATGTGTCAGTTGTCTAAGGCAAACTCCCTGCTTGAATCCCTCCGTGGGCTACGTAACCTCCAGAGAAAGGTGGATGATTGGGACCCAGGGCTGGTATCTAGGTTAATGTTCTGTGCATCAACTTCGCAGCTGTTCTCTCTAAGCGGGTCCCAAAGGCTTTCTGGAAGAGTTTCCTTAGAGGGTCAGAAACAGGAAATTAACCGACAGGCCCACGGGGACGCCAGTTCTCTCCAGCAACAACGCTACCAGCCTCAGACACTTGGGTTCTCTTTGGTAAATGGAAGAACACTATGCTTGGAAGCTTCTTCCATCCAGTTTGAGAGTCGCACTTCCACTGCATCTTGGGATACCAAGTGTTGCCATGCCGTCACAATATCCAATTCTTAGGCCTATGACGGCAGAGTGTCTGGCAGTTCTGAAAGAGAACTTAGGGATGCAGGCGTTTTGGCTCCTTCCACCGAGAAACCAGCTCCTCCAGCTCCTCTGTCGTTAGCTAGTTCATGTTAGAATATCTCTAGGGGCCCTCTTTTCCTCCTCCACGAGGTAAGACACAAACGGAATTGCCCTAAAGGGAAGAAGCCTTCTGAGTCCGGCAGAGAGGCAGCCTCTCCCACTCAGCATTCCCCCAACGCTGAGCCCCGGGTATGGGACAGAGAGAGGGAGAAAGGCAGCCGTAACCCCGAGCTCTTCCACAATGTAGTATAGGCCTCACCCTCAAGCTCACGTCAATTTCATAGAGAAAACACCAGGCCTCGGTGTGCTTTCCTGTGGCAAGGAAACTTTGCTTTCATTCCTTAGGTGGCACGTTGGCTCAGGACTGCCCTACCCGAAGGACTCACGGTGTGCAGCCCTACTGGTTGAGATCAGCCCCTCTGGCTCTTTCTCGGATGACACCAACTGGGCAAAGAGCCGTTCATATGCTGGGGACCCAGGGAGCTTTCCCTAGTCTACACCAGAACAGCACTCTGAGGGAGAGGAGCTGCTGACGTTTGGTAGCAAAATCTCCTATTCTGAAGAGAAACATTTCGCTGTAAGCGGGTTCCATCAGCCTTGCCATCTTTTCTCAGCTGGCTAGGATGGAGGGCAGGCAGTCAGTTGGCAGACTCACCTGAGGCCCTGCTTGCCAGACTGTGACACAGACCTCCCGCCTGCTTCAGCCCAAAGGGACGGCTTATGGTAAGGTAAAAACCCTGTGTTGGAAAGTTCCTGCCTAACCCTCGCACCAGCACAAGCATATTGGTCATTGGTCAAAGACTTTCCCCACAAGTTTAACATGTTTGCTCCCATCTAGCCTCCGAAGCCGAGTTTACCTAGCTAGGAATCTCACTTCAGGAAAGGTACTCAGGCTGCTGGTGACTGCACGTTGTTTCACCAGGCAGCCCAAATCGAGTACACCCACTTGCATTTTCCAGGGGGCAGAGCAAATGGTGTCAACTTACAGGCCTCCAGCCTGGGAGGGGCAACGTACACTTTGTGAATGGGAAAGAAGCCCATGCCTTCAGTGTGAAAGGCCGCTAGGCCTCTTTGCTTTGGCAGCCCAGGGATAGCGTCAGCTGTGAAATGCTTCCAAAGGAGCAGAGTCAGAGAACCTTGGAACCACAGAGCAGGTGCAGCCCAGAACACGGACTGCTCTTGGCCTGAGAACACCCACTGCCCAGCGCCTCTTTGGGGTACACACGTGTAGAGGGAGGGTGTTGAATTCTGCTGCGTCATAACTTCTCCGGGCCACGTAGTGTGAGGGCAAGGAGAGTGGCCCTCCACCTCATCCCAGTTTCATGTGTCAGTTGTCTAAGGCAAACTCCCTGCTTGAATCCCTCCGTGGGCTACGTAGCCTCCAGAGAAAGGTGGATGATTGGGACCCAGGGCTGGTATCTAGGTTAATGTTCTGTGCATCAACTTCGCAGCTGTTCTCTCTAAGCGGGTCCCAAAGGCTTTCTGGAAGAGTTTCCTTAGAGGGTCAGAAACAGGAAATTAACCGACAGGCCCACGGGGACGCCAGTTCTCTCCAGCAACAACGCTACCAGCCTCAGACACTTGGGTTCTCTTTGGTAAATGGAAGAACACTATGCTTGGAAGCTTCTTCCATCCAGTTTGAGAGTCGCACTTCCACTGCATCTTGGGATACCAAGTGTTGCCATGCCGTCACAATTTCCAATTCTTAGGCCTATGACGGCAGAGTGTCTGGCAGTTCTGAAAGAGAACTTAGGGATGCAGGCGTTTTGGCTCCTTCCACCGAGAAACCAGCTCCTCCAGCTCCTCTGTCGTTAGCTATTTCATGTTAGAATATCTCTAGGGGCCCTCTTTTCCTCCTCCACGAGGTAAGACACAAACGGAATTGCCCTAAAGGGAAGAAGCCTTCTGAGTCCGGCAGAGAGGCAGCCTCTCCCACTCAGCATTCCCCCAACGCTGAGCCCCGGGTATGGGACAGAGAGAGGGAGAAAGGCAGCCGTAACCCCGAGCTCTTCCACAATGTAGTATAGGCCTCACCCTCACGCACACGTCAATTTCACAGAGAAAACACCAGGCCTCGGTGTGCTTTCCTGTGGCAAGGAAACTTTGCTTTCATTCCTTAGGTGGCACGTTGGCTCAGGACTGCCCTACCCGAAGGACTCACGGTGTGCAGCCCTACTGGTTGAGATCAGCCCCTCTGGCTCTTTCTCGGATGACACCAACTGGAAAAGAGCCGTTCATATGCTGGGGACCCAGGGAGCTTTCCCTAGTCTACACCAGAACAGCACTCTGAGGGAGAGGAGCTGCTGACGTTTGGTAGCAAAATCTCCTATTCTGAAGAGAAACATTTCGCTGTGAGCGGGTTCCATCAGCCTTGCCATCTTTTCTCAGCTGGCTAGGATGGAGGGCAGGCAGTCAGTTGGCAGACTCACCTGAGGCCCTGCTTGCCAGACTGTGACACAGACCTCCCGCCTGCTTCAGCCCAAAGGGACGGCTTATGGTAAGGTACAAACCCTGTGTTGGAAAGTTCCTGCCTAACCCTCGCACCAGCACAAGCATATTGGTCATT
The DNA here is from genome assembly GCF_965194805.1 of Balaenoptera borealis. Taxonomy (NCBI): domain Eukaryota; kingdom Metazoa; phylum Chordata; class Mammalia; order Artiodactyla; family Balaenopteridae; genus Balaenoptera; species Balaenoptera borealis. The sequence goes on along the minus strand of NW_028122366.1, from coordinate 11,588 downwards.
GGTCAAAGACTTTCCCCACAAGTTTAACATGTTTGCTCCCATCTAGCCTCCGAAGCCGAGTTTACCTAGCTAGGAATCTCACTTCAGGAAAGGTACTCAGGCTGCTGGTGACTGCACGTTGTCTCACCAGGCAGCCCAAATCGAGTACACCCACTTGCATTTTCCAGGGGGCAGAGCAAATGGTGTCAACTTACAGGCCTCCAGCCTGGGAGGGGCAACGTACACTTTGTGAATGGGAAAGAAGCCCATGCCTTCAGTGTGAAAGGCCGCTAGGCCTCTTTGCTTTGGCAGCCCAGGGATAGCGTCAGCTGTGAAATGCTTCCAAAGGAGCAGAGTCAGAGAACCTTGGAACCACAGAGCAGGTGCAGCCCAGAACACGGACTACTCTTGGCCTGAGAACAGCCACTGCCCAGCGCCTCTTTGGGGTACACACGTGTAGAGGGAGGGTGTTGAATTCTGCTGCGTCATAACTTCTCCGGGCCACGGAGTGTGAGGGCAAGGAGAGTGGCCCTCCACCTCATCCCAGTTTCATGTGTCAGTTGTCTAAGGCAAACTCCCTGCTTGAATCCCTCCGTGGGCTACGTAACCTCCAGAGAAAGGTGGATGATTGGGACCCAGGGCTGGTATCTAGGTTAATGTTCTGTGCATCAACTTCGCAGCTGTTCTCTCTAAGCGGGTCCCAAAGGCTTTCTGGAAGAGTTTCCTTAGAGGGTCAGAAACAGGAAATTAACCGACAGGCCCACGGGGACGCCAGTTCTCTCCAGCAACAACGCTACCAGCCTCAGACACTTGGGTTCTCTTTGGTAAATGGAAGAACACTATGCTTGGAAGCTTCTTCCATCCAGTTTGAGAGTCGCGCTTCCACTGCATCTTGGGATACCAAGTGTTGCCATGCCGTCACAATATCCAATTCTTAGGCCTATGACGGCAGAGTGTCTGGCAGTTCTGAAAGAGAACTTAGGGATGCAGGCGTTTTGGCTCCTTCCACCGAGAAACCAGCTCCTCCAGCTCCTCTGTCGTTAGCTATTTCATGTTAGAATATCTCTAGGGGCCCTCTTTTCCTCCTCCACGAGGTAAGACACAAACGGAATTGCCCTAAAGGGAAGAAGCCTTCTGAGTCCGGCAGAGAGGCAGCCTCTCCCACTCAGCATTCCCCCAACGCTGAGCCCCGGGTATGGGACAGAGAGAGGGAGAAAGGCAGCCGTAACCCCGAGCTCTTCCACAATGTAGTATAGGCCTCACCCTCACGCTCACGTCAATTTCACAGAGAAAACACCAGGCCTCGGTGTGCTTTCCTGTGGCAAGGAAACTTTGCTTTCATTCCTTAGGTGGCACGTTGGCTCAGGACTGCCCTACCCGAAGGACTCACGGTGTGCAGCCCTACTGGTTGAGATCAGCCCCTCTGGCTCTTTCTCGGATGACACCAACTGGAAAAGAGCCGTTCATATGCTGGGGACCCAGGGAGCTTTCCCTAGTCTACACCAGAACAGCACTCTGAGGGAGAGGAGCTGCTGACGTTTGGTAGCAAAATCTCCTATTCTGAAGAGAAACATTTCGCTGTAAGCGGGTTCCATCAGCCTTGCCATCTTTTCTCAGCTGGCTAGGATGGAGGGCAGGCAGTCAGTTGGCAGACTCACCTGAGGCCCTGCTTGCCAGACTGTGACACAGACCTCCCGCCTGCTTCAGCCCAAAGGGACGGCTTATGGTAAGGTAAAAACCCTGTGTTGGAAAGTTCCTGCCTAACCCTCGCACCAGCACAAGCATATTGGTCATTGGTCAAAGACTCTCCCCACAAGTTTAACATGTTTGCTCCCATCTAGCCTCCGAAGCCGAGTTTACCTAGCTAGGAATCTCACTTCAGGAAAGGTACTCAGGCTGCTGGTGACTGCACGTTGTTTCACCAGGCAGCCCAAATCGAGTACACCCACTTGCATTTTCCAGGGGGCAGAGCAAATGGTGTCAACTTACAGGCCTCCAGCCTGGGAGGGGCAACGTACACTTTGTGAATGGGAAAGAAGCCCATGCCTTCAGTGTGAAAGGCCGCTAGGCCTCTTTGCTTTGGCAGCCCAGGGATAGCGTCAGCTGTGAAATGCTTCCAAAGGAGCAGAGTCAGAGAACCTTGGAACCACAGAGCAGGTGCAGCCCAGAACACGGACTACTCTTGGCCTGAGAACACCCACTGCCCAGCGCCTCTTTGGGGTACACACGTGTAGAGGGAGGGTGTTGAATTCTGCTGCGTCATAACTTCTCCGGGCCACGTAGTGTGAGGGCAAGGAGAGTGGCCCTCCACCTCATCCCAGTTTCATGTGTCAGTTGTCTAAGGCAAACTCCCTGCTTGAATCCCTCCGTGGGCTACGTAACCTCCAGAGAAAGGTGGATGATTGGGACCCAGGGCTGGTATCTAGGTTAATGTTCTGTGCATCAACTTCGCAGCTGTTCTCTCTAAGCGGGTCCCAAAGGCTTTCTGGAAGAGTTTCCTTAGAGGGTCAGAAACAGGAAATTAACCGACAGGCCCACGGGGACGCCAGTTCTCTCCAGCAACAACGCTACCAGCCTCAGACACTTGGGTTCTCTTTGGTAAATGGAAGAACACTATGCTCGGAAGCTTCTTCCATCCAGTTTGAGAGTCGCGCTTCCACTGCATCTTGGGATACCAAGTGTTGCCATGCCGTCACAATTTCCAATTCTTAGGCCTATGACGGCAGAGTGTCTGGCAGTTCTGAAAGAGAACTTAGGGATGCAGGCGTTTTGGCTCCTTCCACCGAGAAACCAGCTCCTCCAGCTCCTCTGTCGTTAGCTATTTCATGTTAGAATATCTCTAGGGGCCCTCTTTTCCTCCTCCACGAGGTAAGACACAAACGGAATTGCCCTAAAGGGAAGAAGCCTTCTGAGTCCGGCAGAGAGGCAGCCTCTCCCACTCAGCATTCCCCCAACGCTGAGCCCCGGGTATGGGACAGAGAGAGGGAGAAAGGCAGCCGTAACCCCGAGCTCTTCCACAATGTAGTATAGGCCTCACCCTCACGCTCACGTCAATTTCACAGAGAAAACACCAGGCCTCGGTGTGCTTTCCTGTGGCAAGGAAACTTTGCTTTCATTCCTTAGGTGGCACGTTGGCTCAGGACTGCCCTACCCGAAGGACTCACGGTGTGCAGCCCTACTGGTTGAGATCAGCCCCTCTGGCTCTTTCTCGGATGACACCAACTGGAAAAGAGCCGTTCATATGCTGGGGACCCAGGGAGCTTTCCCTAGTCTACACCAGAACAGCACTCTGAGGGAGAGGAGCTGCTGACGTTTGGTAGCAAAATCTCCTATTCTGAAGAGAAACATTTCGCTGTGAGCGGGTTCCATCAGCCTTGCCATCTTTTCTCAGCTGGCTAGGATGGAGGGCAGGCAGTCAGTTGGCAGACTCACCTGAGGCCCTGCTTGCCAGACTGTGACACAGACCTCCCGCCTGCTTCAGCCCAAAGGGACGGCTTATGGTAAGGTAAAAACCCTGTGTTGGAAAGTTCCTGCCTAACCCTCGCACCAGCACAAGCATATTGGTCATTGGTCAAAGACTCTCCCCACAAGTTTAACATGTTTGCTCCCATCTAGCCTCCGAAGCCGAGTTTACCTAGCTAGGAATCTCACTTCAGGAAAGGTACTCAGGCTGCTGGTGACTGCACGTTGTTTCACCAGGCAGCCCAAATCGAGTACACCCACTTGCATTTTCCAGGGGGCAGAGCAAATGGTGTCAACTTACAGGCCTCCAGCCTGGGAGGGGCAACGTACACTTTGTGAATGGGAAAGAAGCCCATGCCTTCAGTGTGAAAGGCCGCTAGGCCTCTTTGCTTTGGCAGCCCAGGGATAGCGTCAGCTGTGAAATGCTTCCAAAGGAGCAGAGTCAGAGAACCTTGGAACCACAGAGCAGGTGCAGCCCAGAACACGGACTGCTCTTGGCCTGAGAACACCCACTGCCAAGCGCCTCTTTGGGGTACACACGTGTAGAGGGAGGGTGTTGAATTCTGCTGCGTCATAACTTCTCCGGGCCACGTAGTGTGAGGGCAAGGAGAGTGGCCCTCCACCTCATCCCAGTTTCATGTGTCAGTTGTCTAAGGCAAACTCCCTGCTTGAATCCCTCCGTGGGCTACGTAGCCTCCAGAGAAAGGTGGATGATTGGGACCCAGGGCTGGTATCTAGGTTAATGTTCTGTGCATCAACTTCGCAGCTGTTCTCTCTAAGCGGGTCCCAAAGGCTTTCTGGAAGAGTTTCCTTAGAGGGTCAGAAACAGGAAATTAACCGACAGGCCCACGGGGACGCCAGTTCTCTCCAGCAACAACGCTACCAGCCTCAGACACTTGGGTTCTCTTTGGTAAATGGAAGAACACTATGCTTGGAAGCTTCTTCCATCCAGTTTGAGAGTCGCACTTCCACTGCATCTTGGGATACCAAGTGTTGCCATGCCGTCACAATTTCCAATTCTTAGGCCTATGACGGCAGAGTGTCTGGCAGTTCTGAAAGAGAACTTAGGGATGCAGGCGTTTTGGCTCCTTCCACCGAGAAACCAGCTCCTCCAGCTCCTCTGTCGTTAGCTAGTTCATGTTAGAATATCTCTAGGGGCCCTCTTTTCCTCCTCCACGAGGTAAGACACAAACGGAATTGCCCTAAAGGGAAGAAGCCTTCTGAGTCCGGCAGAGAGGCAGCCTCTCCCACTCAGCATTCCCCCAACGCTGAGCCCCGGGTATGGGACAGAGAGAGGGAGAAAGGCAGCCGTAACCCCGAGCTCTTCCACAATGTAGTATAGGCCTCACCCTCACGCACACGTCAATTTCACAGAGAAAACACCAGGCCTCGGTGTGCTTTCCTGTGGCAAGGAAACTTTGCTTTCATTCCTTAGGTGGCACGTTGGCTCAGGACTGCCCTACCCGAAGGACTCACGGTGTGCAGCCCTACTGGTTGAGATCAGCCCCTCTGGCTCTTTCTCGGATGACACCAACTGGAAAAGAGCCGTTCATATGCTGGGGACCCAGGGAGCTTTCCCTAGTCTACACCAGAACAGCACTCTGAGGGAGAGGAGCTGCTGACGTTTGGTAGCAAAATCTCCTATTCTGAAGAGAAACATTTCGCTGTGAGCGGGTTCCATCAGCCTTGCCATCTTTTCTCAGCTGGCTAGGATGGAGGGCAGGCAGTCAGTTGGCAGACTCACCTGAGGCCCTGCTTGCCAGACTGTGACACAGACCTCCCGCCTGCTTCAGCCCAAAGGGACGGCTTATGGTAAGGTAAAAACCCTGTGTTGGAAAGTTCCTGCCTAACCCTCGCACCAGCACAAGCATATTGGTCATTGGTCAAAGACTTTCCCCACAAGTTTAACATGTTTGCTCCCATCTAGCCTCCGAAGCCGAGTTTACCTAGCTAGGAATCTCACTTCAGGAAAGGTACTCAGGCTGCTGGTGACTGCACGTTGTTTCACCAGGCAGCCCAAATCGAGTACACCCACTTGCATTTTCCAGGGGGCAGAGCAAATGGTGTCAACTTACAGGCCTCCAGCCTGGGAGGGGCAACGTACACTTTGTGAATGGGAAAGAAGCCCATGCCTTCAGTGTGAAAGGCCGCTAGGCCTCTTTGCTTTGGCAGCCCAGGGATAGCGTCAGCTGTGAAATGCTTCCAAAGGAGCAGAGTCAGAGAACCTTGGAACCACAGAGCAGGTGCAGCCCAGAACACGGACTACTCTTGGCCTGAGAACACCCACTGCCCAGCGCCTCTTTGGGGTACACACGTGTAGAGGGAGGGTGTTGAATTCTGCTGCGTCATAACTTCTCCGGGCCACGGAGTGTGAGGGCAAGGAGAGTGGCCCTCCACCTCATCCCAGTTTCATGTGTCAGTTGTCTAAGGCAAACTCCCTGCTTGAATCCCTCCGTGGGCTACGTAACCTCCAGAGAAAGGTGGATGATTGGGACCCAGGGCTGGTATCTAGGTTAATGTTCTGTGCATCAACTTCGCAGCTGTTCTCTCTAAGCGGGTCCCAAAGGCTTTCTGGAAGAGTTTCCTTAGAGGGTCAGAAACAGGAAATTAACCGACAGGCCCACGGGGACGCCAGTTCTCTCCAGCAACAACGCTACCAGCCTCAGACACTTGGGTTCTCTTTGGTAAATGGAAGAACACTATGCTTGGAAGCTTCTTCCATCCAGTTTGAGAGTCGCGCTTCCACTGCATCTTGGGATACCAAGTGTTGCCATGCCGTCACAATATCCAATTCTTAGGCCTATGACGGCAGAGTGTCTGGCAGTTCTGAAAGAGAACTTAGGGATGCAGGCGTTTTGGCTCCTTCCACCGAGAAACCAGCTCCTCCAGCTCCTCTGTCGTTAGCTATTTCATGTTAGAATATCTCTAGGGGCCCTCTTTTCCTCCTCCACGAGGTAAGACACAAACGGAATTGCCCTAAAGGGAAGAAGCCTTCTGAGTCCGGCAGAGAGGCAGCCTCTCCCACTCAGCATTCCCCCAACGCTGAGCCCCGGGTATGGGACAGAGAGAGGGAGAAAGGCAGCCGTAACCCCGAGCTCTTCCACAATGTAGTATAGGCCTCACCCTCACGCTCACGTCAATTTCACAGAGAAAACACCAGGCCTCGGTGTGCTTTCCTGTGGCAAGGAAACTTTGCTTTCATTCCTTAGGTGGCACGTTGGCTCAGGACTGCCCTACCCGAAGGACTCACGGTGTGCAGCCCTACTGGTTGAGATCAGCCCCTCTGGCTCTTTCTCGGATGACACCAACTGGAAAAGAGCCGTTCATATGCTGGGGACCCAGGGAGCTTTCCCTAGTCTACACCAGAACAGCACTCTGAGGGAGAGGAGCTGCTGACGTTTGGTAGCAAAATCTCCTATTCTGAAGAGAAACATTTCGCTGTAAGCGGGTTCCATCAGCCTTGCCATCTTTTCTCAGCTGGCTAGGATGGAGGGCAGGCAGTCAGTTGGCAGACTCACCTGAGGCCCTGCTTGCCAGACTGTGACACAGACCTCCCGCCTGCTTCAGCCCAAAGGGACGGCTTATGGTAAGGTAAAAACCCTGTGTTGGAAAGTTCCTGCCTAACCCTCGCACCAGCACAAGCATATTGGTCATTGGTCAAAGACTTTCCCCACAAGTTTAACATGTTTGCTCCCATCTAGCCTCCGAAGCCGAGTTTACCTAGCTAGGAATCTCACTTCAGGAAAGGTACTCAGGCTGCTGGTGACTGCACGTTGTTTCACCAGGCAGCCCAAATCGAGTACACCCACTTGCATTTTCCAGGGGGCAGAGCAAATGGTGTCAACTTACAGGCCTCCAGCCTGGGAGGGGCAACGTACACTTTGTGAATGGGAAAGAAGCCCATGCCTTCAGTGTGAAAGGCCGCTAGGCCTCTTTGCTTTGGCAGCCCAGGGATAGCGTCAGCTGTGAAATGCTTCCAAAGGAGCAGAGTCAGAGAACCTTGGAACCACAGAGCAGGTGCAGCCCAGAACACGGACTACTCTTGGCCTGAGAACACCCACTGCCCAGCGCCTCTTTGGGGTACACACGTGTAGAGGGAGGGTGTTGAATTCTGCTGCGTCATAACTTCTCCGGGCCACGTAGTGTGAGGGCAAGGAGAGTGGCCCTCCACCTCATCCCAGTTTCATGTGTCAGTTGTCTAAGGCAAACTCCCTGCTTGAATCCCTCCGTGGGCTACGTAACCTCCAGAGAAAGGTGGATGATTGGGACCCAGGGCTGGTATCTAGGTTAATGTTCTGTGCATCAACTTCGCAGCTGTTCTCTCTAAGCGGGTCCCAAAGGCTTTCTGGAAGAGTTTCCTTAGAGGGTCAGAAACAGGAAATTAACCGACAGGCCCACGGGGACGCCAGTTCTCTCCAGCAACAACGCTACCAGCCTCAGACACTTGGGTTCTCTTTGGTAAATGGAAGAACACTATGCTCGGAAGCTTCTTCCATCCAGTTTGAGAGTCGCGCTTCCACTGCATCTTGGGATACCAAGTGTTGCCATGCCGTCACAATTTCCAATTCTTAGGCCTATGACGGCAGAGTGTCTGGCAGTTCTGAAAGAGAACTTAGGGATGCAGGCGTTTTGGCTCCTTCCACCGAGAAACCAGCTCCTCCAGCTCCTCTGTCGTTAGCTATTTCATGTTAGAATATCTCTAGGGGCCCTCTTTTCCTCCTCCACGAGGTAAGACACAAACGGAATTGCCCTAAAGGGAAGAAGCCTTCTGAGTCCGGCAGAGAGGCAGCCTCTCCCACTCAGCATTCCCCCAACGCTGAGCCCCGGGTATGGGACAGAGAGAGGGAGAAAGGCAGCCGTAACCCCGAGCTCTTCCACAATGTAGTATAGGCCTCACCCTCACGCTCACGTCAATTTCACAGAGAAAACACCAGGCCTCGGTGTGCTTTCCTGTGGCAAGGAAACTTTGCTTTCATTCCTTAGGTGGCACGTTGGCTCAGGACTGCCCTACCCGAAGGACTCACGGTGTGCAGCCCTACTGGTTGAGATCAGCCCCTCTGGCTCTTTCTCGGATGACACCAACTGGAAAAGAGCCGTTCATATGCTGGGGACCCAGGGAGCTTTCCCTAGTCTACACCAGAACAGCACTCTGAGGGAGAGGAGCTGCTGACGTTTGGTAGCAAAATCTCCTATTCTGAAGAGAAACATTTCGCTGTGAGCGGGTTCCATCAGCCTTGCCATCTTTTCTCAGCTGGCTAGGATGGAGGGCAGGCAGTCAGTTGGCAGACTCACCTGAGGCCCTGCTTGCCAGACTGTGACACAGACCTCCCGCCTGCTTCAGCCCAAAGGGACGGCTTATGGTAAGGTAAAAACCCTGTGTTGGAAAGTTCCTGCCTAACCCTCGCACCAGCACAAGCATATTGGTCATTGGTCAAAGACTTTCCCCACAAGTTTAACATGTTTGCTCCCATCTAGCCTCCGAAGCCGAGTTTACCTAGCTAGGAATCTCACTTCAGGAAAGGTACTCAGGCTGCTGGTGACTGCACGTTGTTTCACCAGGCAGCCCAAATCGAGTACACCCACTTGCATTTTCCAGGGGGCAGAGCAAATGGTGTCAACTTACAGGCCTCCAGCCTGGGAGGGGCAACGTACACTTTGTGAATGGGAAAGAAGCCCATGCCTTCAGTGTGAAAGGCCGCTAGGCCTCTTTGCTTTGGCAGCCCAGGGATAGCGTCAGCTCTGAAATGCTTCCAAAGGAGCAGAGTCAGAGAACCTTGGAACCACAGAGCAGGTGCAGCCCAGAACACGGACTGCTCTTGGCCTGAGAACACCCACTGCCCAGCGCCTCTTTGGGGTACACACGTGTAGAGGGAGGGTGTTGAATTCTGCTGCGTCATAACTTCTCCGGGCCACGTAGTGTGAGGGCAAGGAGAGTGGCCCTCCACCTCATCCCAGTTTCATGTGTCAGTTGTCTAAGGCAAACTCCCTGCTTGAATCCCTCCGTGGGCTACGTAACCTCCAGAGAAAGGTGGATGATTGGGACCCAGGGCTGGTATCTAGGTTAATGTTCTGTGCATCAACTTCGCAGCTGTTCTCTCTAAGCGGGTCCCAAAGGCTTTCTGGAAGAGTTTCCTTAGAGGGTCAGAAACAGGAAATTAACCGACAGGCCCACGGGGACGCCAGTTCTCTCCAGCAACAACGCTACCAGCCTCAGACACTTGGGTTCTCTTTGGTAAATGGAAGAACACTATGCTTGGAAGCTTCTTCCATCCAGTTTGAGAGTCGCACTTCCACTGCATCTTGGGATACCAAGTGTTGCCATGCCGTCACAATATCCAATTCTTAGGCCTATGACGGCAGAGTGTCTGGCAGTTCTGAAAGAGAACTTAGGGATGCAGGCGTTTTGGCTCCTTCCACCGAGAAACCAGCTCCTCCAGCTCCTCTGTCGTTAGCTAGTTCATGTTAGAATATCTCTAGGGGCCCTCTTTTCCTCCTCCACGAGGTAAGACACAAACGGAATTGCCCTAAAGGGAAGAAGCCTTCTGAGTCCGGCAGAGAGGCAGCCTCTCCCACTCAGCATTCCCCCAACGCTGAGCCCCGGGTATGGGACAGAGAGAGGGAGAAAGGCAGCCGTAACCCCGAGCTCTTCCACAATGTAGTATAGGCCTCACCCTCAAGCTCACGTCAATTTCATAGAGAAAACACCAGGCCTCGGTGTGCTTTCCTGTGGCAAGGAAACTTTGCTTTCATTCCTTAGGTGGCACGTTGGCTCAGGACTGCCCTACCCGAAGGACTCACGGTGTGCAGCCCTACTGGTTGAGATCAGCCCCTCTGGCTCTTTCTCGGATGACACCAACTGGGCAAAGAGCCGTTCATATGCTGGGGACCCAGGGAGCTTTCCCTAGTCTACACCAGAACAGCACTCTGAGGGAGAGGAGCTGCTGACGTTTGGTAGCAAAATCTCCTATTCTGAAGAGAAACATTTCGCTGTAAGCGGGTTCCATCAGCCTTGCCATCTTTTCTCAGCTGGCTAGGATGGAGGGCAGGCAGTCAGTTGGCAGACTCACCTGAGGCCCTGCTTGCCAGACTGTGACACAGACCTCCCGCCTGCTTCAGCCCAAAGGGACGGCTTATGGTAAGGTAAAAACCCTGTGTTGGAAAGTTCCTGCCTAACCCTCGCACCAGCACAAGCATATTGGTCATTGGTCAAAGACTTTCCCCACAAGTTTAACATGTTTGCTCCCATCTAGCCTCCGAAGCCGAGTTTACCTAGCTAGGAATCTCACTTCAGGAAAGGTACTCAGGCTGCTGGTGACTGCACGTTGTTTCACCAGGCAGCCCAAATCGAGTACACCCACTTGCATTTTCCAGGGGGCAGAGCAAATGGTGTCAACTTACAGGCCTCCAGCCTGGGAGGGGCAACGTACACTTTGTGAATGGGAAAGAAGCCCATGCCTTCAGTGTGAAAGGCCGCTAGGCCTCTTTGCTTTGGCAGCCCAGGGATAGCGTCAGCTGTGAAATGCTTCCAAAGGAGCAGAGTCAGAGAACCTTGGAACCACAGAGCAGGTGCAGCCCAGAACACGGACTGCTCTTGGCCTGAGAACACCCACTGCCCAGCGCCTCTTTGGGGTACACACGTGTAGAGGGAGGGTGTTGAATTCTGCTGCGTCATAACTTCTCCGGGCCACGTAGTGTGAGGGCAAGGAGAGTGGCCCTCCACCTCATCCCAGTTTCATGTGTCAGTTGTCTAAGGCAAACTCCCTGCTTGAATCCCTCCGTGGGCTACGTAGCCTCCAGAGAAAGGTGGATGATTGGGACCCAGGGCTGGTATCTAGGTTAATGTTCTGTGCATCAACTTCGCAGCTGTTCTCTCTAAGCGGGTCCCAAAGGCTTTCTGGAAGAGTTTCCTTAGAGGGTCAGAAACAGGAAATTAACCGACAGGCCCACGGGGACGCCAGTTCTCTCCAGCAACAACGCTACCAGCCTCAGACACTTGGGTTCTCTTTGGTAAATGGAAGAACACTATGCTCGGAAGCTTCTTCCATCCAGTTTGAGAGTCGCACTTCCACTGCATCTTGGGATACCAAGTGTTGCCATGCCGTCACAATATCCAATTCTTAGGCCTATGACGGCAGAGTGTCTGGCAG